>NC_091211.1:7061924-7254424 GCF_040958095.1 Procambarus clarkii
CCTGGGGACCATTCAGGCTTGTTCGCATTTGTGTTCCTCACGTGTGCCCCAAAGAATGAGGTGATTTGGTAAAATGCTATGCCCAAGATAACTATCCGAGTGCCGGCGGTGGGGTGGTTCATATAGCCTCGGCTATCACCTCATTTTGTCCGGTCGTGATGGTCAAGTGGATTAAGGCGTCTTGTACATACCAGTTGCGTTGCTTCTGGGAGTATGGGTTCGAGTCACTTCTGGGGTGTGAGTTTTCAGTTGCATATGTCCTGGGGACCATTCAGGCTTGTTCGCATTTGTGTTCCTCACGTGTGCCCCAAAGAATGAGGTGATTTGGTAAAATGCTATGCCCAAGATAACTATCCGAGTGCCGGCGGTGGGGTGGTTCATATAGCCTCGGCTATCACCTCATTTTGTCCGGTCGTGATGGTCAAGTGGATTAAGGCGTCTTGTACATACCAGTTGCGTTGCTTCTGGGAGTATGGGTTCGAGTCACTTCTGGGGTGTGAGTTTTCAGTTGCATATGTCCTGGGGACCATTCAGGCTTGTTCGCATTTGTGTTCCTCACGTGTGCCCCAAAGAATGAGGTGATTTGGTAAAATGCTATGCCCAAGATAACTATCCGAGTGCCGGCGGTGGGGTGGTTCATATAGCCTCGGCTATCACCTCATTTTGTCCGGTCGTGATGGTCAAGTGGATTAAGGCGTCTTGTACATACCAGTTGCGTTGCTTCTGGGAGTATGGGTTCGAATCACTTCTGGGGTGTGAGTTTTCAGTTGCATATGTCCTGGGGACCATTCAGGCTTGTTCGCATTTGTGTTCCTCACGTGTGCCCCAAAGAATGAGGTGATTTGGTAAAATGCTATGCCCAAGATAACTATCCGAGTGCCGGCGGTGGGGTGGTTCATATAGCCTCGGCTATCACCTCATTTTGTCCGGTCGTGATGGTCAAGTGGATTAAGGCGTCTTGTACATACCAGTTGCGTTGCTTCTGGGAGTATGGGTTCGAGTCACTTCTGGGGTGTGAGTTTTCAGTTGCATATGTCCTGGGGACCATTCAGGCTTGTTCGCATTTGTGTTCCTCACGTGTGCCCCAAAGAATGAGGTGATTTGGTAAAATGCTATGCCCAAGATAACTATCCGAGTGCCGGCGGTGGGGTGGTTCATATAGCCTCGGCTATCACCTCATTTTGTCCGGTCGTGATGGTCAAGTGGATTAAGGCGTCTTGTTCATACCAGTTGCGTTGCTTCTGGGAGTATGGGTTCGAGTCACTTCTGGGGTGTGAGTTTTCAGTTGCATATGTCCTGGGGACCATTCAGGCTTGTTCGCATTTGTGTTCCTCACGTGTGCCCCAAAGAATGAGGTGATTTGGTAAAATGCTATGCCCAAGATAACTATCCGAGTGCCGGCGGTGGGGTGGTTCATATAGCCTCGGCTATCACCTCATTTTGTCCGGTCGTGATGGTCAAGTGGATTAAGGCGTCTTGTACATACCAGTTGCGTTGCTTCTGGGAGTATGGGTTCGAGTCACTTCTGGGGTGTGAGTTTTCAGTTGCATATGTCCTGGGGACCATTCAGGCTTGTTCGCATTTGTGTTCCTCACGTGTGCCCCAAAGAATGAGGTGATTTGGTAAAATGCTATGCCCAAGATAACTATCCGAGTGCCGGCGGTGGGGTGGTTCATATAGCCTCGGCTATCACCTCATTTTGTCCGGTCGTGATGGTCAAGTGGATTAAGGCGTCTTGTACATACCAGTTGCGTTGCTTCTGGGAGTCTGGGTTCGAGTCACTTCTGGGGTGTGAGTTTTCAGTTGCATATGTCCTGGGGACCATTCAGGCTTGTTCGCATTTGTGTTCCTCACGTGTGCCCCAAAGAATGAGGTGATTTGGTAAAATGCTATGCCCAAGATAACTATCCGAGTGCCGGCGGTGGGGTGGTTCATATAGCCTCGGCTATCACCTCATTTTGTCCGGTCGTGATGGTCAAGTGGATTAAGGCGTCTTGTACATACCAGTTGCGTTGCTTCTGGGAGTATGGGTTCGAGTCACTTCTGGGGTGTGAGTTTTCAGTTGCATATGTCCTGGGGACCATTCAGGCTTGTTCGCATTTGTGTTCCTCACGTGTGCCCCAAAGAATGAGGTGATTTGGTAAAATGCTATGCCCAAGATAACTATCCGAGTGCCGGCGGTGGGGTGGTTCATATAGCCTCGGCTATCACCTCATTTTGTCCGGTCGTGATGGTCAAGTGGATTAAGGCGTCTTGTACATACCAGTTGCGTTGCTTCTGGGAGTATGGGTTCGAGTCACTTCTGGGGTGTGAGTTTTCAGTTGCATATGTCCTGGGGACCATTCAGGCTTGTTCGCATTTGTGTTCCTCACGTGTGCCCCAAAGAATGAGGTGATTTGGTAAAATGCTATGCCCAAGATAACTATCCGAGTGCCGGCGGTGGGGTGGTTCATATAGCCTCGGCTATCACCTCATTTTGTCCGGTCGTGATGGTCAAGTGGATTAAGGCGTCTTGTACATACCAGTTGCGTTGCTTCTGGGAGTATGGGTTCGAGTCACTTCTGGGTGTGAGTTTTCAGTTGCATATGTCCTGGGGACCATTCAGGCTTGTTCGCATTTGTGTTCCTCACGTGTGCCCCAAAGAATGAGGTGATTTGGTAAAATGCTATGCCCAAGATAACTATCCGAGTGCCGGCGGTGGGGTGGTTCATATAGCCTCGGCTATCACCTCATTTTGTCCGGTCGTGATGGTCAAGTGGATTAAGGCGTCTTGTACATACCAGTTGCGTTGCTTCTGGGAGTATGGGTTCGAGTCACTTCTGGGGTGTGAGTTTTCAGTTGCATATGTCCTGGGGACCATTCAGGCTTGTTCGCATTTGTGTTCCTCACGTGTGCCCCAAAGAATGAGGTGATTTGGTAAAATGCTATGCCCAAGATAACTATCCGAGTGCCGGCGGTGGGGTGGTTCATATAGCCTCGGCTATCACCTCATTTTGTCCGGTCGTGATGGTCAAGTGGATTAAGGCGTCTTGTACATACCAGTTGCGTTGCTTCTGGGAGTATGGGTTCGAGTCACTTCTGGGGTGTGAGTTTTCAGTTGCATATGTCCTGGGGACCATTCAGGCTTGTTCGCATTTGTGTTCCTCACGTGTGCCCCAAAGAATGAGGTGATTTGGTAAAATGCTATGCCCAAGATAACTATCCGAGTGCCGGCGGTGGGGTGGTTCATATAGCCTCGGCTATCACCTCATTTTGTCCGGTCGTGATGGTCAAGTGGATTAAGGCGTCTTGTACATACCAGTTGCGTTGCTTCTGGGAGTATGGGTTCGAGTCACTTCTGGGGTGTGAGTTTTCAGTTGCATATGTCCTGGGGACCATTCAGGCTTGTTCGCATTTGTGTTCCTCACGTGTGCCCCAAAGAATGAGGTGATTTGGTAAAATGCTATGCCCAAGATAACTATCCGAGTGCCGGCGGTGGGGTGGTTCATATAGCCTCGGCTATCACCTCATTTTGTCCGGTCGTGATGGTCAAGTGGATTAAGGCGTCTTGTACATACCAGTTGCGTTGCTTCTGGGAGTATGGGTTCGAGTCACTTCTGGGGTGTGAGTTTTCAGTTGCATATGTCCTGGGGACCATTCAGGCTTGTTCGCATTTGTGTTCCTCACGTGTGCCCCAAAGAATGAGGTGATTTGGTAAAATGCTATGCCCAAGATAACTATCCGAGTGCCGGCGGTGGGGTGGTTCATATAGCCTCGGCTATCACCTCATTTTGTCCGGTCGTGATGGTCAAGTGGATTAAGGCGTCTTGTACATACCAGTTGCGTTGCTTCTGGGAGTATGGGTTCGAGTCACTTCTGGGGTGTGAGTTTTCAGTTGCATATGTCCTGGGGACCATTCAGGCTTGTTCGCATTTGTGTTCCTCACGTGTGCCCCAAAGAATGAGGTGATTTGGTAAAATGCTATGCCCAAGATAACTATCCGAGTGCCGGCGGTGGGGTGGTTCATATAGCCTCGGCTATCACCTCATTTTGTCCGGTCGTGATGGTCAAGTGGATTAAGGCGTCTTGTACATACCAGTTGCGTTGCTTCTGGGAGTATGGGTTCGAGTCACTTCTGGGGTGTGAGTTTTCAGTTGCATATGTCCTGGGGACCATTCAGGCTTGTTCGCATTTGTGTTCCTCACGTGTGCCCCAAAGAATGAGGTGATTTGGTAAAATGCTATGCCCAAGATAACTATCCGAGTGCCGGCGGTGGGGTGGTTCATATAGCCTCGGCTATCACCTCATTTTGTCCGGTCGTGATGGTCAAGTGGATTAAGGCGTCTTGTACATACCAGTTGCGTTGCTTCTGGGAGTATGGGTTCGAGTCACTTCTGGGGTGTGAGTTTTCAGTTGCATATGTCCTGGGGACCATTCAGGCTTGTTCGCATTTGTGTTCCTCACGTGTGCCCCAAAGAATGAGGTGATTTGGTAAAATGCTATGCCCAAGATAACTATCCGAGTGCCGGCGGTGGGGTGGTTCATATAGCCTCGGCTATCACCTCATTTTGTCCGGTCGTGATGGTCAAGTGGATTAAGGCGTCTTGTACATACCAGTTGCGTTGCTTCTGGGAGTATGGGTTCGAGTCACTTCTGGGGTGTGAGTTTTCAGTTGCATATGTCCTGGGGACCATTCAGGCTTGTTCGCATTTGTGTTCCTCACGTGTGCCCCAAAGAATGAGGTGATTTGGTAAAATGCTATGCCCAAGATAACTATCCGAGTGCCGGCGGTGGGGTGGTTCATATAGCCTCGGCTATCACCTCATTTTGTCCGGTCGTGATGGTCAAGTGGATTAAGGCGTCTTGTACATACCAGTTGCGTTGCTTCTGGGAGTATGGGTTCGAGTCACTTCTGGGGTGTGAGTTTTCAGTTGCATATGTCCTGGGGACCATTCAGGCTTGTTCGCATTTGTGTTCCTCACGTGTGCCCCAAAGAATGAGGTGATTTGGTAAAATGCTATGCCCAAGATAACTATCCGAGTGCCGGCGGTGGGGTGGTTCATATAGCCTCGGCTATCACCTCATTTTGTCCGGTCGTGATGGTCAAGTGGATTAAGGCGTCTTGTACATACCAGTTGCGTTGCTTCTGGGAGTATGGGTTCGAGTCACTTCTGGGGTGTGAGTTTTCAGTTGCATATGTCCTGGGGACCATTCAGGCTTGTTCGCATTTGTGTTCCTCACGTGTGCCCCAAAGAATGAGGTGATTTGGTAAAATGCTATGCCCAAGATAACTATCCGAGTGCTGGCGGTGGGGTGGTTCATATAGCCTCGGCTATCACCTCATTTTGTCCGGTCGTGATGGTCAAGTGGATTAAGGCGTCTTGTACATACCAGTTGCGTTGCTTCTGGGAGTATGGGTTCGAGTCACTTCTGGGGTGTGAGTTTTCAGTTGCATATGTCCTGGGGACCACTCAGGCTTGTTCGCATATATATATATATATATATATATATATATATATATATATATATATATATATATATATATATATATATATATATATATATATATATATATATATAAATATATATATATATATATATATGTCGTACCTAGTAGCCAGAACTCATTTTTCAGCCTACAATGCAAGGCCCGATTTGCCTAATAAGCCAAGTTTTCATGAATTAATATATTTTCTCTAATTTTTTTCTTATGAAATGATAAAGCAACCCATTTCATTATGTAAGAGGTCAATTTTTTTTTATTGGAGTTAAAATTAACATAGATATATGACCGAACCTAACCAACCCTACCTAACCTAACCTAACCTATCTTTATAGGTTAGGTTAGGTTAGGTAGCCGAAAAAGTTAGGTTAGGTTAGGTTAGGTTGGTTAGGTAGTCGAAAAGCAATAAATTCATGAAAACTTGGCTTATTAGGCAAATCGGGCCTTGCATAGTAGGCTCAGAAGTGAGTTCTGGCTACTATGTACGATATATATATATATATAAATATATATATATATATATATATATATATATATATATATATATATATATATATATATATATATATATATATATATATATTATATATATATATATATATATATATATATATATATATATAAATATATATATATATATATATATATATATATATATATATATATATATATATATATATATATATATATATATATATATATTGTGACAATAATCTCCTTCAAGAGATTGAGCCTGCTCTTCCCTCTACAAATACGTCGTTACCTCTATATAAAACTACTATGGAAGAAATATCCAACAACAACAACACCAGCAAGGTTTGCCAGAGAGCAAAACGTATGCAGCCAGGGACACCTGCTCAGACTCAAACCGCCAAACTACCCATCATGCTGCCGGCTCCTCGCTGATTGGTCGCCGGTCTGGCTGCAACTGCACTCGCCCACCATACTACTTGATGTCTGGGGCCGCCACGACCTCAGTCCTCAGAATATTCAGTGCTTTCTCACAGTTAACACTTCTCCCTGCTGGACGTAAGCTTTGGCGTTCGTGTACTAAGAGAGGTGATAGCTTAAAGCCGATATTCCCGCACCTCTCATTTACTTGTCTATTGCACTTCTTGTTATTTTGCTCACTTGTCTTAACGTAACTTTTCATTGTGTCATTTAATTATTCTTATTATTTTGATTGATTTTATTATACGAATTTGTTTGTCCATTTTATTCATGTTTTGATTTATTTAACGTAATTAAAATTCCATTGTTAAAATTTACTTGTGTTTTGTGTGCCTTCTCCTTACCTTACCACAGACGAAGTTCCAGATTTTCTATTTTTTTTTTATACTATGTGACGTGGCCATACCCCTAGCTTTGAACAGCCGACCACCAACGCGTTACCGTCACATATTATATGGGGGCCTGTCCGGGAGCTTCACTCAGGTACTGGTGCCAAGTGGTAATTTATGGTAAGCGTATTTAACTTTGTTAACGTAGCTTTTACTATTTTTCATATTCAATTTCATTTTTTATATGGTGCGGTGTATTGTGCATTACGAGAGTAACATATGGTGAAGGTGAGACAACTTTGGATTACGTGGTGACTGTAGGCCTCAGTCATACTCTTAATTGGTCATATCTCTCATTCCGTGTTATTACTCGTGTTTACCATCTTTGTCCCTTGGATATTTCTCATTTTTGACAGATCATCATATTGGTACCCTGGTACTGTGGTCTGCCCCGGGTCAAGAGTACCCAATCTTCTGCAATCTGACTGTAGGAGGACAAAGAGGGCCATAGTTCCTCTAGCTCGAACTTTAGTTGCTGAATTGGGACCTCAGCAGCAGTTCTCGTCACCAGTTGACACCTCGCACCCCTACACGTCAGTCAGAGATGATGATACATACAACGGTAGGGAATTAGCTTACGTTTTCAGAGCACAAAAGTTCGTTAATTCTGTAAGTATCATATTAATTTAAGTAGGAAAAACTTGCTTTATGTCCTATAGAGACTTGGCAAGGTATGCCTACATCCTTGGACTACCAATTTTACTTTTGAGACAATTTACTGTTTCATTTGTTTTAGAAACTCAGTTTCACAAATATAGAAGCATCAAGAAATATGGGCCAATAGGCCCTTTGCAGTTACTTCTATTCTTCCCTTTAACTTGCAAAATATTATACCCATTATTTCGTGTTCTGTCTTGTGTTCAAAGTTTGTTTTCACCTCATCCAAAACTGTTGTAACATATCACCTCACCCAAATGCAGGTATAAAATCGAAGCTGTTTAAACTCTTTTTAGTTATAGTTGTGTGTGTATAAACTAAAGTCTTTGAAAATGTAATAAGTTATTACGAAACGCGTTCAAGTGTCGCGTCATACTAGAAATAAAAATGAATTTTGGAGAAATGATTTTTCAGTTACCATCAACAGTGAAAAGAAATATAAGAAATATTGAGAAAATTCGTGTTAGAATTATTAATCTTACTTTTTTGGTCATATTTAATATATATATATATATATATATATATATATATATATATATATATATATATATATATATATATATATATATATATATATATATATATATATATATATATATATATATATATATATATATATATATTGTGACGGTAACGCGTTGGTGTTCGGCTGTTCAAAGCTAGGGGTATGGCCTCGTCACATAGTATAAAAAAAAATAGAAAATCTGGAACTTCGTCTGTGGTAAGGTAAGGAGAAGACACACAAAACACAAGTAAATTTTAACAATGGAATTTTAATTACGTTAAATAAATCAAAACATGAATAAAATGGACAAACAAATTCGTATAATAAAATCAATCAAAATAATAAGAATAATTAAATGACACAATGAAAAGTTACGTTAAGACAAGTGAGCAAAATAACAAGAAGTGCAATAGACAAGTAAATGAGAGGTGCGGGAATATCGGTTTTAAGCTATCACCTCTCTTAGTACACGTACGCCAAAGCTTACGTCTAGCAGGGAGAAGTGTTAACTGTGAGAAAGCACTGAATATTCTGAGGACTGAGGTCATGGCGGCCCCAGACATCAAGTAGTATGGTGGGCGAGTGCAGTTGCAGCCAGACCGGCGACCAATCAGCGAGGAGCCGGCAGCATGATGGGTAGTTTGGCGGTTTGAGTCTGAGCAGGTGTCCCTGGCTGCATACGTTTTGCTCTCTGGCAAACCTTGCTGGTGTTGTTGTTGTTGGATATTTCTTCCGTAGTAGTTTTATATAGAGGTAACGACGTTTTGTGGAGGGAAGAGCAGGCTCAATCTCTTGAAGGAGATTATTGTCACAACTCTCCCCCGAAGCCTGCGGTTCTGGAAGAAGTACGTCGTTATGTGGTGGAGTAATGGATGGAGTCGCTTCTACTTCATAAACTCTGGAGAGGGCATCGGCTATGGTGTTGTCAGAACCCTTGATATAGCGGATCTCCAGGTTGAAATCTTGTAAATACAGAGCCCATCGTAGAAGACGCTGGTTGGTGAATTGGGCTTGATGTAGGAAGCGGAGAGGGTTGTGGTCTGAGAAGATGGTGGTAGACCTGGCGCCTTGTAGGTACGGAGCGAAGTGTTGGAGGTTCAGGACGATGGATAGTAGCTCCTTTTCAATAGTGCTGTAGTTCCTCTGGTGTGGTTTCAGTTTGTAGCTGTAGTAGCTGACAGGTAGAACCTCCTCGCCTCGTTGTTGCATCAGGACACCACCAACGCCGGTACCACTGGCGTCGACATGAAGGACGAAAGGCTTGGTGATATCTGGAGAGGCGAGAATGGGATATGAACAGAGGAGGAATTTGAGTTGTTCGAAAGCAACGGTTTGCTGCATGGTCCAATTATACCGTTGCTTGGGACTGGTTAATAGAATTAGAGGTGTGGCGACTGTACTGAAATTCCTCACAAACCTACGGTAGTAGGAGGCAAGACCAAGGAAGCGCAGGAGCTGCTTCCTGGTGGTAGGCTGTGGATACTGTTGGATGGCTTGAGTGTGTGAGTCTAACGGAGCTATGCTGCCACTCCCAATAACATGACCCAGATAACGCATTTTACCTTTCGCGAAAGTGGACTTGCCCAGGTTGATGGTGAGGCCTGCTGTCAGGAGCTTGGAGAACAGACGTCGCAGCTGGAGCAGATGTTCACTCCAGGTGTTGGAGGCTACGACGATATCGTCCAGGTAGGCGTATGTGTTATCCAAGCCCTGGATGACACGGTTGACAGCTCTCTGAAAGGTGGCCGGGGCATTACATAGTCCGAAAGGAAGGCGTTCATATCTGAAAAGTCCAAAAGGAGTGATGAAGGCAGATATCTCTTTAGCTCGCTCCGTTAGACACACTTGATAGTACCCTTTAAGCAAGTCCACTTGGGACAAGTACTGGGCACTACCAATGGCATCAAGGATGTCATCTATCCTTGGCAAGGGGTAAGCATCCTTGACAGTTACATTGTTCAGTTTACGATAGTCGGTACATAACCGCACCTTACCTTGGGGTTTGGGCACCAAGATACAAGGTGAGGCCCAGGGGGACTCACAAGGTGTAGCCAGTCCATGATCCAAGAGGTACTGCACCTCAGCACGCATGACTTCCTTCTTGCTCGGGCTGATTCGGTAGAAGGGTTGACGAATCGGCCGGGTGTCGGGGAGCAGTTGGATGTCGTGCTGGGTAAAATTACACTCTTGGGGGTCATCTCTGAACAACTCTTGATGTTCTCTGAAGATCTTGACGAGAGGTGCACTATGATTATCCTGAAAGTATTTGGGAAGATCATTAAGGATTTCGGAATTAGAAAGCGCTGACTCCTTGTCAGTGCTTTCGGGAGGAGAAGCTGGGAAGGTCTCACTGCGGATGTAGGGTTCTGTGAAGGTGGAATAGTTAATTAGGACAGTGGGAGGAGTACCATTATATTGCTTCAGGAGGTTGACGTGGCACAGCTGGGTCTTCCGCCGCCTATCTGGAGTCTCTATTACGTAGTTGTTGTTATTCCTGCACTCTTTGACGCGGTAGGGTCCTGAAAACCTGTTTTGGAAAGGTGAACCTGGGATAGGGAAGTATGCAAGGACGAAGTCTCCCGGCTTGAATTTTCTTACTTTGCTGGTCTGGTCGTAATGAGTCTTCATTCTCTCCTGGGCTTTCAATAGATTATTATGGGCAAAACGGTGGACTCTCTCTAGAATGTGTTGAAGGTTTTGAAGAAACTGGGGCACATTCTGATGCTCACTGAAGGTGGCATCTCGGAGAGAGTCTTTAAAAGCCTTAAGGGGAGTACGGCACTTACGGCCGTAGAGCATCTCATAAGGAGATACTCCTAGGGACTCATTGGGGAGACTTCTGAAAATACACATTATAAGGTCAATCTGCTTATCCCAATCCTTAGAGGTTTCACTACAAAACTTTTTCAAGAGTGCTTTGATAGTCTGATGACTACGTTCAAGAGAACCCTGTGAAGCAGGATGATAGGGGCTGGACAATACCTGTTTGATGTTGAACTCCTCCAGTGTCCTTTTGAAGAGATCACTGGTGAAGTTGGTACCACAGTCGCTCTGAATCTCCCTGGGAAATCCGTATTGAGTGAAGATCTTCAATAGATGTTTTATAACCGTAGCAGCCGTGATGTTCTTCACTGGAACTGCTATGGGAAATCTGGTGGTAGGACACAGGATGGTTAGGATGTAGGCGTTACCCGAACTGGTCCGAGGTAAAGGACCAACACAGTCTATTATGAGTCTGTGGAAAGGTTCCGCAGGCACCTGTATGGGAATCAGTGGCGCTCTGGGAATGGAGATGTTCGGTTTGCCTGCCATCTGACATGTATGACACTGTTTTACGTACTGTTTGACGTTATTTACCATACCTGGCCAGTAGTAGTCTTGACGAATTCCATGGTAAGTCTTGTTGAAGCCGTAGTGGGAGAGTGCTCCGTGGGCCAGGTGTAGAATAGTGGGCCGCAGGCTGGTAGGAATCACAAGTTGGTCGATGTTGGCCCAATCGTCCTCCTCCTTCAGTTTACTGGGTCTATATCTGCGGTAGAGCAAGTCGTTCTCTAGGAAGAACCCAGGAATACTGTCGGGTTGAGTCTCAGCCTGGAAAAACAATGGTGTTAAAGTAAGATCTTCCCTCTGCAACTTACGGAACTCCAACTTGGTCAGATGCGGGGGTAGTTTCTGAGGGTCTTGAGGGACAGCGGTAGCAGTAGAGTCAGCTGGCTGTGGACGTGCAGCTTGAGCACGGGTGGTCACGAGAACCGGAGGAGAAACTTCATCACTCTCTTGAACCTCTACTGGAACATACTCTAGAATAGGGTTACTTGGCACAGAGTTACACACCTGGGGTTTGTCCATGACGATCAGGTTGGTCGGTTGCAGGTCTTCTGCCAAGTCGTTGCCTAGGAGAAGTTGCACTCCAGGCATGGGAAAAGGCTTTTCCCTGACTGCGACTTGGACTTCTCCGTTCACGTAGGGACAATCCAGGTGGACTCTGGCGAGAGGGTATGGAGTGGTAGCAGTGAGGTCAGTGATGAAGACAGTTTCTCCGGTGTAGACGATGTTGGGCACAGCCGACTTCAAGATGATCGATTGAAGAGCCGCTGTGTCCCTCAAGATCTTCAATTTGAAACGTCCCTCCGGATTTGAACCGTTGGCAAAGACAGTTCCAGTATACAGGTGGTTACTGAAAAGAGAAAGATCATTAACATCAACACCAACATTCATCACAGGCTTACCGGACTTAGGAGGAGTTGGTTTGGGTTTTTGTTGGTCAGTGGTTCCCTTGTATTGAGACTTACCACACTTGTCTATGGTATGTCCATAGAGTCTACAATACTTGCAGTACAGTTGCGAACCAGCTTGATCGGGGCTCACTTTCTCGTAACTGTACCACGACTTCTTACTGGAGGATGGTTCGGGTGTCAGCCGGTGGATGAGGCTGTAAGTGTCAGCCGACTTAGCACACTTCAGGTAGTCGGTTTCTTCTTTATCTGCTAAGTAGAGGCGGACAGGAGGCGGCACACGTCTCAAGAATTCTTCAACAAGCATCAGGTTGACGAGTTCTGTAGAAGTAGAGACATGTGCTGCTTCCAGCCATTTCATGAAATATCTCCGTTTCGTGTTAGCAAACTCAAGGAAGGTAGTGGTACTTGCCTTCAGGTGGTCACGGAATTTCCTTCTATAACTTTCAGTAGAGAGGAGGTAGGCGTCCAACACTGGTTGTTTCAGAGTCGGGTAGTCATTCTCAGACGCCAGAGTACTGAGTGTGACTGCAGCTCTACCTGTAAGATGGACTCTGAGAAGTGTGGCCCATTGGTCGACAGGCCAACTGAGTTGATTAGCAAGGGTTTCAAAGGTGGTAAAGATCACATCAACTTCTTCTTCTACAAAGGATGGCATTAACTTACTTGCATGTGATATATTAAAACTGACGGGAAGATTGGCAGTAGCTTGCTGGCGTTGAGTGAAGTGTGAAGTTTCCAAGGCGATTTCGCGTTAACGACACTCTAGAGCCAGAGTCGCTTGTTGCTTGTCATGTTCGCGTTGCATCTCCAACTCGCGTTGTTTGGTTTCAAGCCGCACGCGTTCCCGCTCCTGGAGTAAGGCAATCTCACGTTCTTGTTTTTCCCTTCGTATGGCAGCTGCTTCCCTTTGCTGCTCACGTTCAATCTTGGCCAGCTCTAGTTTGAGTTTCATCGTTGCCAAATCAGTTTTATCTGCAATATAGTAAGTTTCATGAGTTTCAGAGTCTATCTTACCTTGCTCTAAATAGTAATCCAGCAACAGGTTGTGTAGGTCATTTTTGTTGGCTTGGTAGGGAACTTCTAGTTGATACTCATGTGCAAGAGTTTGTAATTCAGTCCTCTTGGCATGACTTAAAGTCCCTATTTCACCTGCTGGATTTGCACGGAAAGCTTGGAGACGAAACATGGTGAAATTAGCAAATAAAGGTACACGAATATTCAATAGTGAATGTCAGAAACAGGACAACGTGGCAACTGGTACCTATCCTGTGAGATCTTTAACAATTAAAGTTAAGTAAAAGATGTTAAATGATTAAATTAAATCAAGGGCGCAGGAAATCTTGTACCCGGTACTCATGTAAGAGGATAAGGGCAAGAAAATCCTACTAACAAATGAAACAGAGTTTCGAAAACAAATGAAACAGTAAATTGTCTCAAAAGTAAAATTGGTAGTCCAAGGATGTAGGCATACCTTGCCAAGTCTCTATAGGACATAAAGCAAGTTTTTCCTACTTAAATTAATATGATACTTACAGAATTAACGAACTTTTGTGCTCTGAAAACGTAAGCTAATTCCCTACCGTTGTATGTATCATCATCTCTGACTGACGTGTAGGGGTGCGAGGTGTCAACTGGTGACGAGAACTGCTGCTGAGGTCCCAATTCAGCAACTAAAGTTCGAGCTAGAGGAACTATGGCCCTCTTTGTCCTCCTACAGTCAGATTGCAGAAGATTGGGTACTCTTGACCCGGGGCAGACCACAGTACCAGGGTACCAATATGATGATCTGTCAAAAATGAGAAATATCCAAGGGACAAAGATGGTAAACACGAGTAATAACACGGAGGGAGAGATGACCAATTAAGAGTATGACTGAGGCCTACAGTCACCACGTAATCCAAAGTTGTCTCACCTTCACCATATGTTACTCTCGTAATGCACAATACACCGCACCATATAAAAAATGAAATTGAATATGAAAAATAGTAAAAGCTACGTTAACAAAGTTAAATACGCTAACCATAAATTACCACTTGGCACCAGTACCTGAGTGAAGCTCCCGGACAGGCCCCCATATAATATGTGACGGTAACGCGTTGGTGTTCGGCTGTTCAAAGCTAGGGGTATGGCCACGTCACATAGTATAAAAAAAAAATAGAAAATCTGGAACTTCGTCTGTGGTAAGGTAAGGAGAAGACACACAAAACACAAGTAAATTTTAACAATGGAATTTTAATTACGTTAAATAAATCAAAACATGAATAAAATGGACAAACAAATTCGTATAATAAAATCAATCAAAATAATAAGAATAATTAAATGACACAATGAAAAGTTACGTTAAGACAAGTGAGCAAATTAACAAGAAGTGCAATAGACAAGTAAATGAGAGGTGCGGGAATATCGGCTTTAAGCTATCACCTCTCTTAGTACACGAACGCCAAAGCTTACGTCTAGCAGGGAGAAGTGTTAACTGTGAGAAAGACCTGAATATTCTGAGGACTGAGGTCGTGGCGGCCCCAGACATCAAGTAGTATGGTGGGCGAGTGCAGTTGCAGCCAGACCGGCGACCAATCAGCGAGGAGCCGGCAGCATGATGGGTAGTATGGCGGTTTGAGTCTGAGCAGGTGTCCCTGGCTGCATACGTTTTGCTCTCTGGCAAACCTTGCTGGTGTTGTTGTTGTTGGATATTTCTTCCATAGTAGTTTTATATAGAGGTAACGACGTATTTGTAGAGGGAAGAGCAGGCTCAATCTCTTGAAGGAGATTATTGTCACAATATATATATATATATATATATATATATATATATATATATATATATATATATATATATATATATATATATATATATATATATATATATGTCGTACCTAGTAGCCAGAACGCACTTCTCAGCCTACTATGCAAGGCCCGATTTGCCTAATAAGCCAACTTTTCATGAATTAATTGTTTTTCGACGACCTAACCTACCTAACCTAACCTAACCTAACTTTTTCGGCTACCTAACCTAACCTAACCTAACCTATAAAGATAGGTTAGGTTAGGTTAGGTAGGGTTGGTTAGGTTCGGTCATATTTCTATGTTAATTTTAACTCCAATAAAAAAAAATTGACCTCATTCATAATGAAATGGGTAGCTTTATCATATCATAAGAAAAAAATTCGAGAAAACATATTAATTCAGGAAAACTTGGCTTATTAGGCAAATCGGGCCTTGCATAGTAGGCTGAGAAGTGCGTTCCGGCTACTAGGTACGACATATATATATATATATATATATATATATATATATATATATATATATATATATATATATATGTCAAACCTAGTAGCCAGAACGCACTTCTCAGCCTACTATACAAGGCCCGATTTGCCTAATAAGCAAAGTTTTCATGAAATAATATTTTTTCGAAAACCTAATCTACCTAACCTAACCTAACCTAGCTTTTCTTAATCCGCTTGACCATTACGATCGGACAAAAGGAAGTGATAGCCGCAGCTATTTGAACCACTTCCCCGCCGGCACTCGGATGGTAATCTTGGGCATAGCATTTTATCAAATCACCTCATTCTTTGGGGCACACGTGAGGGACACAAATGCGAACAAGCCTGAATGGTCCACAGGACTATATGCGACTGAAAACTCACACCCCAGAAGTGACTCGAACCCATACTCCCTGGAGCAACGCAACTGGTAACTACTAAACGCCTTAATCTGCTTGACCATCACGACCCAACAAAAGGAAGTGATAGCTGAAGCTATTTGAACCACTTCCAAGCCGGCACTCAGATGGTAATCTTGCGCATAGCATTTTATCAAATCACCTCATTCTTTGGGGCACATGTGAGGAACACAAATGCGAACAAGCCTGAATGGTCCCCAGGACTATATGCGCCTGAAAACTCATACCCCAGAAGTGACTCGAACCCATACTCCAAGGTGCAACGCAACTGGTAACTACAGGACCCCTTAATCCGCTTGACCATCATGACCAGACAAAAGGAAGTGATAGCTAAATCTATTTGAACCAATTCCCCGCCGGCACTCGGATGGAAATCTTGGGCATAGCATTTTATGAAATCAGCTTATTCTTTGGGACACACGTGAGGAACACAAATGCGAACAAACCTGAATGTTCTCCAGGACTATATGCGACTGAAAACTCACACCCCAGAAGGGACTCGAACCCATACTCCCAGGAGCAACGCAACTGGTAACTACAGGACGCCTTAATCCGCTTGACCATCACGACCGAACAAAAGGAAGTGATAGCCGAAGCTATTTGAACCACTTCTCCACCGGCACTCGGATGGTAATCTTGGGCATAGCATTTTATCAAATCACCTCATTCTTTGGGGCACATGTGAGGAACACAAATGCGAACGAGCCTGATAGTCCCCAGGACTATATGTGACTGAAAACTCACACCCCAAAAGTGACTCGAACCCATACTCCCAGGTGCAACGAAAATGGTAACCACAGGACGCCTTAATCCGCTTGACCATCACGACCCGACAAAAGGAAGTGAGAGCTGAAGCTATTTGAACCACTTCCCCACCTTCACTCGGATGGTAATCTTGCGCATAACATTTTATCAAATCATATCAATATTTGGGGCACATGTGAGGAACACAAATGCGAACAAGCCTGAATGGTCCCCAGGACTATATGCGACTGAAAACTCACACCCCAGAAATGACTCGAACCCATACTCCCAGGTGCAACCCAACTGATAACTACAGGACACCATAATCCGCTTGACCATCATGACAGGACAAAAGGAAGGGATTGCCAAAGCGATTTGAACGATTTCCCTGCCGGCACTCGGATGGTAGTCTTGGGCATAGCATTTTATTAAATCACCTCATTCCTTGGGGCACACGTGAGGAACACAAATGCGAACAAGCCTGAATGTTCCCCAGGACTATATGCGACTGAAAACTCACACCCCAGAAGGGACTAGAACCCATACTCCCAGGAGCAACGCAACTGGTAACTGCAGGACGCCTTAATCCGCTTGACCATCACGACCGGACAAAAGGAAGTGATAACCCAAGCTATTTGAACCACTTCCCCGCCGGCACTCGGATGGTAATCTTGGGCAAAGCATTCTGGCAAATCCCCTCATTCTTTGGGGCACATGTAAGGAACACAAATGCGAACATGCCTGAATGGTCCCCAGGACTATATGCGACTGAAAACTCACACACCTGCAGTGACTCGAACCCTCACTTCAAGGATCAACGCAAATGGTAACTATGGGACGCCTTAATCCGCTTGACCATCACGACCCAACAAAAGGAAGTGATAGCTGAAGCTATTTGAACCACTTCCAAGCCGGCACTCAGATGGTAATCTTGGGCATAGCATTTTATCAAATCACCTCATTCTTTGGGGCACATGCGAGGAACACAAATGCGAACAAGCCTGATTGTTCCCAAGGACTATTGAACCTACAAGGTTCAATGCGACTGAAAATTCACGCCCTAGAAGGGACTCGAACCCGTACTCCCAGGAGCAACGAAACTGGTAACTACAGGACGCCTTAATCCGCTTGACTATCACGACAGGACATAAGGAAGTGAGAGCTGAAGCTATTTGAACCACTTCCCCACCGGCACTCGGATGGTAATCTTGGGCATAGCATTTTAATAAATCACTTCATTCTTTGGGGCACATGTGAGGAACACAAATGCGAACAAGACTGAATGTTCCCCAGGACTATATGCGACTGAAAACTCACACCCCAGAAAGGACTCGAACCCATACTCCCAGGAGCAACACAACTGATAACTACAGAATGCCTTAATCCGCTTGACCATCATGACTGAACAAAAGGAAGTGATAGCTGAAGCTATTTGAACAACTTCCACGCCGGCACTCGGATGGTAATCTTGGGCATAGCATTTTATCAAATCAGCTCATTCTTTGGGGCACACGTGACGAACACAAATGCGAACAAGCTTGAATGGTCCCCTGGACTATATGTGAATGAAAACTCACACCCCCAAGAAGGGACTCGAACCCATACTCCCAGGAGCAACGGAACTGGTAACTACAGGACGCCTTAATCCGCTTGACTATCATGACCGGACTAAAGGAAGTGGTAGCCGAAGCTATTTGAACCACTTCCCCGCCGGCACTCGGATGGTAATCTTGAGCATAGCATTTTATTAAATCACCTCATTCTTTGGGGCACACGTGAGGAACACAAATGCGAACATGCCTGAATGGTCCACAGGACTATATGCGACTGAAAACTCACACCCCAGAAGTGACTGGAACCCATAATCCTAAGAGCAACGCAACAGGTAGCAACAGGACGCCTTAATCCACTTGACCATCATGACCGGACAAAAGGAAGTGATACCCGAAGCTATTTGAACCACTTCCCTGCCAGCACTCGGATGGTAATCTTGGGCATAGCATTTTATCAAATCCCCTCATTCTTTGGGGCACATGTAAGGAACACAAATGCGAACATGCCTGAATGGTCCATAAGAATTATATGCGACTGAAAACTCACACCCCTGCAGTGACTCGATCCCATACTCCCAGGAGCAACGCAAATGGTAACTACAGGAAACTTTAATCCGCTTGACCATCACGACTAGACAAAAGGAAGTGATAGCTGAAGCTATTTGAACCACTTCCAAGCCGGCACTCAGATGGTAATCTTGGGCATAGTATTTTATCAAATCAGCTGATTCTTTGGGACACACGTGAGGAACACAAATGCGAAAAACCTGAATGTTCCCCAGGACTATATGCGACTGAAAACTCACACCCTAGGAGGGACTCGAACCCATACTCCCAGGAGCAACGCAACTGGTAACTTCAGGACGCCTTAATCCGCTTGACCATCATGACCGGACAAAAGGAAGTGAGAGCCAAAGATATTTGAACCACTTCCCCAACGGCATTCGGATGGTAATCTTGGGCATAGCATTTTATTAAATCACCTCATTCTTTGGGGCACACGTGAGGAACACAAATGCGAACAAGCCTGAATGGTCCATAGGACTATATGCGACTGACAACTCACACCCCAGAAGTGACTCGAACCCATACTCCCAGGTGCAACGCAAATGGTATCCACAGGACGTCTTAAACTGCTTGACCATCACGACCAGACAAAAGGAAGTGATAGCCGAAGCTATTTGAACCACTTCCCCGCCGGCACTCGGAAGGCAATCATGCGCATAGCATTTTATCAAATCACGTCATTCTTTGGGGCACATGTGAGAAACACAAATGCAAACAAGCCTGAATGGTCCCCAGGACTATATGCGACTGAAAACTTACACCCCAGAAGTGACTCGAACCCATACTCCTAGGTGCAACACAACTGGTAACTACAGGACGCCTTAATCCGCTTGACCATCATGACCGGACAAAAGGAAGTGATAGACGAAGCTATTTGAACCACTTCCCCGCCAGCACTCAGATAGCAATCTTGGGAATAGCATTTTATTAACTCACGTCACTCTTTGGGGCACACGTGAGGAACACAAATGCGAACAAGCCTGAATGGTCCAGAGGACTATATGCGATTGAAAACTCACACCCTACGAGGGACTCGAACCCATACTCCCAGGAGCAACGCAACTGGTAACTTCAGGACGCCTTAATCCGCTTGACCATCACGACCGGACAAAAGGAAGTGAGAGCGAAAGATATTTGAACCACTTCCCCAACGGCACTCGGATGGTAATCTTGGGCATAGCATTTTATCAAATCCCCTCATTCTTTGGGGCACATGTAAGGAACACAAATGCGAACATGCCTGAATGGTCCATAAGGACTATATGCGACTGAAAACTCACACCCCTGCAATGACTCGATCCCATACTCCCAGGAGCAACGCAAATGGTAACTACAGGACACTTAAATCCGCTTGACCATCATGACCGGACAAAAGGAAGTGATTGCCAAAGCTATTTGAACCACTTCCCTGCCGGCACTCAGATGGTAATCTTATGCATAGCATTTTATCAAATCTCCTCATTCTTTGGGGCAGACTTGAGGAACACAAATGCGAACATGCCTGAATGGTCCTCAGGACTATATGCGACTGAAAACTCACACCCCAGAAGTGACTGGAACCCATAATCCTAAGAGCAACGCAACAGGTAGCAACAGGACGCCTTAATCCACTTGACCATCATGACCGGACAAAAGGAAGTGATACCCGAAGCTATTTGAACCACTTCCCTGCCAGCACTCGGATGGTAATCTTGGGCATAGCATTTTATTAAATCACCTCATTCTTTGGGGCACATGTAAGGAACACAAATGCGAACATGCCTGAATGGTCCTCAGGACTATATGCGACTGAAAACTCACACCCCAGAAGTGACTCGAACCCATAATCCTTGGAGCAACGCAACTGGTAACTATAGGACGCCTTAATCCGCTTGACCATCATGACCGGGCAAAAGGAAGTGATAACCGAAGCTATTTGAACCACTTCCCCGCCTGCACTCGGATAGTAATCTTGAGCAAGTATTTTATCAAATCACCTCATTCTTTGGGGCACACGTGAGGAACACAAATGCAAACAAGCCTGAATGGTCCCCAGGACTATATGCGACTGAAAACTCACAACCCCCAGAAGGTACTCGAACCCATACTCCCAGGTGCAACGCAAATGGTAACCACAGGACGCCTTAATACGCTTTACCATCACGACCCGACAAAAGGAAGTGATAGCTGAAGCTATTTGAACCACTTCCCCGCCGGCACTCGGAGGGTAATCTTGGGCATAGCATTTTATCAAATCACCTCATTCTTTGGGGCACACTTGAGGAACACAAATGCGAACAAGCCTGAATGGTCCTCAGGACTATATGCGACTGAAAACTCACACCCCAGAAGTGACTCGAACCTATACTCCCAGGAGCAACGCAACTGGTAACTACAGGACGCCTTAATCCACTTGACTATCATGACCGGACTAAAGGAAGTGGTAGCCGAAGCTATTTGAACCACTTCAACGCCAGCACACGGATGGTAATCTTGGGCATAGAATTTTATCAAATCACCTCATTCTTTGGGTAACACGTGAGGAACACAAATGCGAACAAACCTGCATGGTCCATAGGACTACATGCGACTGAAAACTCACACCCCAGAAATGACTCGAACCCATACTCCCAGGTGCAACGCTAATATTAACTACAAGACACTTTAATCCGCTTGACCATCACGACCAGACAAAAAGAAGTGATAGCCGAGCTATTTGAACCACTTCTCCGCCTGCACTCATATGGTAATCTTGCGCATAGCATTTTATCAAATCACCTCATTTTTTGGGCCACATGTGAGGAACACACATGTGAACAAGCCTGAATGGTTCCCAGGACTATATGCGACTGAAAATTCACACCCAAGAAGAGACTCGAACCCATACTCCCAGGTGCAATGCAACTGATAACTACAGGACACCTTTATCTGCTTGACCATCATGACCGGACAAAAGGAAGTGATTGCTGAAGCTATTTGAACCACTTCCCTGCCGGCACTCGGATGGTAGGCTTGGGCATAGCATTTTATCAAATCTCCTCATTCTTTGGGGCACACGTAAGGAACACAAATGCGAACAAGCCTGAATGGTCCTCAGGACTATATGCGACTGAAAACTCACACCCCAGAAGTGACACGAACCCATACTCCCAGGAGCAACGCAACTGGTAACTAAAGGACGCCTTAATCCGCTTGACCATCATGACCGGACAAAAGGAAGTGATAACCGAAGCTATTTGAACCACTTCCCCGCTAGCACTCGGATGGTAATCTTGGGCAAAGCATTTTATCAAATCCCCTCATTCTTTGGGGCACGTTTAAGAAACACAAATGCGAACATGCCTGAATGGTCCCCAGAACTATATGCGACTGAAAACTCACACCAGTGCAGTGACTCGAACCCATACTCCCAGGAGCAACGCAAATGGTAACTACAGGACGCCTTAATCCTCTTGACCATCACGACCCGACAAAAGGAAGTGATAGCTGAAGCTATTTTAACCACTTCCCTGCCGGAACTCAGATGGTAATCTTGGGCATAGCATATTATCAAATCACCTCATTCTTTGGGGCACACACGAAGAAACACAAATGTGAACAAGCCTGAATGGTCCCCAGGACTATATGCGACTGAAAACTCACACCCCAGAAGTGATGAATCCCATACTCCAAGGAGCAACGCAACTGGTAACTACAGGACGCCTTAATCCGCTTGACTATCATGACCGGACAAAAGGAAGTGATAGCCGAAGCTATTTGAACCACTTCCCTGCTGGCACTCGGATGGTAATCTTGTGCATAGCATTTTATCAAATCATCTCATTCTTTGGGGCACCCGTGAGGAACACAAATGCAAACAAGCCTGAATGGTCCCCAGGACTATATGCGACTGAAAACTCACAACCCCCAGAAGGGGCTCGAACCCATACTCCCAGGAGCAACGCAACTGGTAACTACAGGATGCCTTAATCCGATTGACCATCATGTCCGGACAAAAGGAAGTGATAGCCGAAGCTATTTTAACCACTTCCCCGCCGGCACTCAGATGGTAATCTTTGGCATAGCATTTTATCAAATCACCTCATTCTTTGGGGCACACGTGAGAAACACAAATGTGAACATGCCTGAATGGTCCCCAAGACTATATGCGACTGAAAACTCACACCCCAGAAGTGACTTGAACCCATACTCCAAGGAGCAACGCAACTGGTAACTACAGGACGCCTTAATCCGCTTGACTATCATGACCGGACAAAAGGAAGTGATAGCCGAAGCTATTTGAACCACTTCCCAGCTGGCACTCGGATGGTAATCTTGGGCATAGCATTTTATCAAATCACCTCATTCTTTGGGTAACACGTGAGGAACACAAATGCAAACAAGCCTGAATGGTCCCCAGGACTATACGTGACTGAAAACTCACACCCCAGAAGAGACTCGAACCCATACTCCCAGGAGCAACGCAACTGGTAACAACAGGACGCCTTAATCCGCTTGACCATCACGACCGGACAAAAGGAAGCGATAGCCGAAGCTATTTGAACCACTTCCCCGCCGGCACTCGGATGGTAATCTTGGGCATAGCATTTTATCAAATCACCTCATTCTTTGGGGCACACGTGAGGAACACAAATGCGAACAAGCCTGAATGGTCCATAGGACTATATGCGACTGACAACTCACACCCCAGAAGTGACTCGAACCCATACTCCCAGGTGCAACGCAAATGGTATCCACAGGACGTCTTAAACTGCTTGACCATCACGACCAGACAAAAGGAAGTGATAGCCGAAGCTATTTGAACCACTTCCCCGCCGGCACTCGGAAGGCAATCATGCGCATAGCATTTTATCAAATCACGTCATTCTTTGGGGCACATGTGAGGAACACAAATGCAAACAAGCCTGAATGGTCCCCAGGACTATATGCGACTGAAAACTTACACCCCAGAAGTGACTCGAACCCATACTCCTAGGTGCAACACAACTGGTAACTACAGGACGCCTTAATCCGCTTGACCATCATGACCGGACAAAAGGAAGTGATAGACGAAGCTATTTGAACCACTTCCCCACCGGCACTCGGATGGTAATCATGGGAATACCATTTTATTAACTCACGTCACTCTTTGGGGCACACGTGAGGAACACAAATGCGAACAAGCTTGATTGTTCCCAAAGACTGTTGAACCTACAAGGTTCAATGCGACTGAAAATTCACGCCCTAGAAGGGACTCGAACCCGTACTCCCAGGAGCAACGAAACTGGTAACTACAGGACGCCTTAATCCGCTTGACTATCACGACAGGACATAAGAAAGTGAGAGCCGAAGCTATTTGAACCACTTCCCCACCGGCACTCGGATGGTAATCTTGGGCATAGCATTTTAATAAATCACTTCATTCTTTGGGGAACATGTGAGGAACACAAATGTGAACACGACTGAATGTTCCCCAGGACTATATGCGACTGAAAACTCACACCCCAGAAAGGACTTGAACCCATACTCCCAGGAGCAACACAACTGATAACTACAGAATGCCTTAATCCGCTTGACCATCATGACTGAACAAAAGGAAGTGATAGCTGAAGCTATTTGAACAACTTCCACGCCGGCACTCGGATGGTAATCTTGGGCATAGCATTTTATCAAATCAGCTCATTCTTTGGGGCACACGTGACGAACACAAATGCGAACAAGCTTGAATGGTACCCAGGACTATATGTGAATGAAAACTCACACCCCCAAGAAGGGACTCGAACCCATACTCCCAGGAGCAACGGAACTGGTAACTACAGGACGCCTTAATCCGCTTGATTATCATGACCGGACTAAAGGAAGTGGTAGCCGAAGCTATTTGAACCACTTCCCCGCCGGCACTCGGATGGTAATCTTGAGCATAGCATTTTATTAAATCACCTCATTCTTTGGGGCACACGTGAGGAACACAAATGCGAACAAGCCTGAATGGTCCGCAGGACTATATGCGACTGAAAACTCACACCCCAGAAGTGACTCGAACCCATAATCCTAAGAGCAACGCAACAGGTAGCAACAGGACGCCTTAATCCACTTGACCATCATGACCGGACAAAAGGAAGTGATACCCGAAGCTATTTGAACCACTTCCCTCCCAGCACTCGGATGGTAATCTTGGGCATAGCATTTTATCAAATCCCCTCATTCTTTGGGGCACATGTAAGGAACACAAATGCGAACATGCCTGAATGGTCCATAAGGACTATATGCGACTGAAAACTCACACCCCTGCAGTGACTCGATCCCATACTCCCAGGAGCAAAGCAAATGGTAACTACAGGAAACTTTAATCCTCTTGACCATCACGACTAGACAAAAGGAAGTGATAGCTGAAGCTATTTGAACCACTTCCAAGCCGGCACTCAGATGGTAATCTTGGGCATAGCATTTTATCAAATCTGCTGATTCTTTGGGGCACACGTGAGGAACACAAATGCGAAAAACCTGAATGTTCCCCAGGACTATATGCGACTGAAAACTCACACCCTAGGAGGGACTCGAACCCATACTCCCAGGAGCAACGCAACTGGTAACTTCAGGACGCCTTAATCCGCTTGACCATCATGACCGGACAAAAGGAAGTGAGAGCCAAAGATATTTGAACCACTTCCCCAACGGCACTCATATGGTAATCTTGGGCATAGCATTTTATTAAATCACCTCATTCTTTGGGGCACACGTGAGGAACACAAATGCGAACAAGCCTGAATGGTCCATAGGACTATATGCGACTGAAAACTCACACCCCAGAAGTGACTCGAACCCATACTCCCAGGTGCAACGCAAATGGTATCCACAGGACGTCTTAATCCGCTTGACCATCACGACCAGACAAAAGGAAGTGATAGCCGAAGCTATTTGAACCACTTCCCCGCCGGCACTCGGAAGGTAGTCATGCGCATAGCATTTTATCAAATCACGTCATTCTTTGGGGCACATGTGAGGAACACAAATGCGAACAAGCCTGAATGGTCCCCAGGACTATATGCGACTGAAAACTCACACCCCAGAAGTGACTCGAACCCATACTCCTAGGTGCAACACAACTGGTAACTACAGGACGCCTTAATCCGCTTGACCATCATGACCGGACAAAAGGAAGTGATAGACGAAGCTATTTGAACCACTTCCCCACCGGCACTCGGATGGTAATCTTGGGAATAGCATTTTATTAACTCACGTCACTCTTTGGGGCACACGTGAGGAACACAAATGCGAAGAAGCCTGAATGGTCCAGAGGACTATATGCGATTGAAAACTCACACCCTACGAGGGACTCGAACCCATACTCCCAGGAGCAACGCAACTGGTAACTTCAGGACGCCTTAATCCGCTTGACCATCACGACCGGACAAAAGGAAGTGAGAGCGAAAGATATTTGAACCACTTCCCCAACGGCACTCGGATGGTAATCTTGGGCATAGCATTTTATCAAATCCCCTCATTCTTTGGGGCACATGTAAGGAACACAAATGCGAACATGCCTGAATGGTCCATAAGGACTATATGCGACTGAAAACTCACACCCCTGCAATGACTCGATCCCATACTCCCAGGAGCAACGCAAATGGTAACTACAGGACACTTAAATCCGCTTGACCATCATGACCGGACAAAAGGAAGTGATTGCCAAAGCTATTTGAACCACTTCCCTGCCGGCACTCAGATGGTAATCTTATGCATAGCATTTTATCAAATCTCCTCATTCTTTGGGGCAGACTTGAGGAACACAAATGCGAACAAGCCTGAATGGTCCTCAGGACTATATGCGACTGAAAACTCACACCCCAGAAGTGACTCGAACCCATAATCCTTGGAGCAACGCAACTGGTAACTATAGGACGCCTTAATCCGCTTGACCATCATGACCGGGCAAAAGGAAGTGATAACCGAAGCTATTTGAACCACTTCCCCGCCTGCACTCGGATAGTAATCTTGAGCAAGTATTTTATCAAATCACCTCATTCTTTGGGGCACACGTGAGGAACACAAATGCAAACAAGCCTGAATGGTCCCCAGGACTATATGCGACTGAAAACTCACAACCCCCAGAAGGTACTCGAACCCATACTCCCAGGTGCAACGCAAATGGTAACCACAGGACGCCTTAATACGCTTTACCATCACGACCCGACAAAAGGAAGTGATAGCTGAAGCTATTTGAACCACTTCCCCGCCGGCACTCGGAGGGTAATCTTGGGCATAGCATTTTATCAAATCACCTCATTCTTTGGGGCACACTTGAGGAACACAAATGCGAACAAGCCTGAATGGTCCTCAGGACTATATGCGACTGAAAACTCACACCCCAGAAGTGACTCGAACCTATACTCCCAGGAGCAACGCAACTGGTAACTACAGGACGCCTTAATCCACTTGACTATCATGACCGGACTAAAGGAAGTGGTAGCCGAAGCTATTTGAACCACTTCAACGCCAGCACACGGATGGTAATCTTGGGCATAGAATTTTATCAAATCACCTCATTCTTTGGGTAACACGTGAGGAACACAAATGCGAACAAACCTGCATGGTCCATAGGACTACATGCGACTGAAAACTCACACCCCAGAAATGACTCGAACCCATACTCCCAGGTGCAACGCTAATATTAACTACAAGACACTTTAATCCGCTTGACCATCACGACCAGACAAAAAGAAGTGATAGCCGAAGCTATTTGAACCACTTCTCCGCCTGCACTCATATGGTAATCTTGCGCATAGCATTTTATCAAATCACCTCATTTTTTGGGCCACATGTGAGGAACACACATGTGAACAAGCCTGAATGGTTCCCAGGACTATATGCGACTGAAAATTCACACCCAAGAAGAGACTCGAACCCATACTCCCAGGTGCAATGCAACTGATAACTACAGGACACCTTTATCTGCTTGACCATCATGACCGGACAAAAGGAAGTGATTGCTGAAGCTATTTGAACCACTTCCCTGCCGGCACTCGGATGGTAGGCTTGGGCATAGCATTTTATCAAATCTCCTCATTCTTTGGGGCACACGTAAGGAACACAAATGCGAACAAGCCTGAATGGTCCTCAGGACTATATGCGACTGAAAACTCACACCCCAGAAGTGACTCGAACCCATACTCCCAGGAGCAACGCAACTGGTAACTAAAGGACGCCTTAATCCGCTTGACCATCATGACCGGACAAAAGGAAGTGATAACCGAAGCTATTTGAACCACTTCCCCGCTAGCACTCGGATGGTAATCTTGGGCAAAGCATTTTATCAAATCCCCTCATTCTTTGGGGCACGTTTAAGAAACACAAATGCGAACATGCCTGAATGGTCCCCAGAACTATATGCGATTGAAAACTCACACCAGTGCAGTGACTCGAACCCATACTCCCAGGAGCAACGCAAATGGTAACTACAGGACGCCTTAATCCTCTTGACCATCACGACCCGACAAAAGGAAGTGATAGCTGAAGCTATTTTAACCACTTCCCTGCCGGAACTCAGATGGTAATCTTGGGCATAGCATATTATCAAATCACCTCATTCTTTGGGGCACACACGAAGAAACACAAATGTGAACAAGCCTGAATGGTCCCCAGGACTATATGCGACTGAAAACTCACACCCCAGAAGTGATGAATCCCATACTCCAAGGAGCAACGCAACTGGTAACTACAGGACGCCTTAATCCGCTTGACTATCATGACCGGACAAAAGGAAGTGATAGCCGAAGCTATTTGAACCACTTCCCTGCTGGCACTCGGATGGTAATCTTGTGCATAGCATTTTATCAAATCATCTCATTCTTTGGGGCACCCGTGAGGAACACAAATGCAAACAAGCCTGAATGGTCCCCAGGACTATATGCGACTGAAAACTCACAACCCCCAGAAGGGGCTCGAACCCATACTCCCAGGAGCAACGCAACTGGTAACTACAGGATGCCTTAATCCGATTGACCATCATGTCCGGACAAAAGGAAGTGATAGCCGAAGCTATTTTAACCACTTCCCCGCCGGCACTCAGATGGTAATCTTTGGCATAGCATTTTAATAAATCACTTCATTCTTTGGGGAACATGTGAGGAACACAAATGTGAACACGACTGAATGTTCCCCAGGACTATATGCGACTGAAAACTCACACCCCAGAAAGGACTTGAACCCATACTCCCAGGAGCAACACAACTGATAACTACAGAATGCCTTAATCCGCTTGACCATCATGACTGAACAAAAGGAAGTGATAGCTGAAGCTATTTGAACAACTTCCACGCCGGCACTCGGATGGTAATCTTGGGCATAGCATTTTATCAAATCAGCTCATTCTTTGGGGCACACGTGACGAACACAAATGCGAACAAGCTTGAATGGTACCCAGGACTATATGTGAATGAAAACTCACACCCCCAAGAAGGGACTCGAACCCATACTCCCAGGAGCAACGGAACTGGTAACTACAGGACGCCTTAATCCGCTTGATTATCATGACCGGACTAAAGGAAGTGGTAGCCGAAGCTATTTGAACCACTTCCCCGCCGGCACTCGGATGGTAATCTTGAGCATAGCATTTTATTAAATCACCTCATTCTTTGGGGCACACGTGAGGAACACAAATGCGAACAAGCCTGAATGGTCCGCAGGACTATATGCGACTGAAAACTCACACCCCAGAAGTGACTCGAACCCATAATCCTAAGAGCAACGCAACAGGTAGCAACAGGACGCCTTAATCCACTTGACCATCATGACCGGACAAAAGGAAGTGATACCCGAAGCTATTTGAACCACTTCCCTCCCAGCACTCGGATGGTAATCTTGGGCATAGCATTTTATCAAATCCCCTCATTCTTTGGGGCACATGTAAGGAACACAAATGCGAACATGTCTGAATGGTCCATAAGGACTATATGCGACTGAAAACTCACACCCCTGCAGTGACTCGATCCCATACTCCCAGGAGCAAAGCAAATGGTAACTACAGGAAACTTTAATCCTCTTGACCATCACGACTAGACAAAAGGAAGTGATAGCTGAAGCTATTTGAACCACTTCCAAGCCGGCACTCAGATGGTAATCTTGGGCATAGCATTTTATCAAATCTGCTGATTCTTTGGGGCACACGTGAGGAACACAAATGCGAAAAACCTGAATGTTCCCCAGGACTATATGCGACTGAAAACTCACACCCTAGGAGGGACTCGAACCCATACTCCCAGGAGCAACGCAACTGGTAACTTCAGGACGCCTTAATCCGCTTGACCATCATGACCGGACAAAAGGAAGTGAGAGCCAAAGATATTTGAACCACTTCCCCAACGGCACTCATATGGTAATCTTGGGCATAGCATTTTATTAAATCACCTCATTCTTTGGGGCACACGTGAGGAACACAAATGCGAACAAGCCTGAATGGTCCATAGGACTATATGCGACTGAAAACTCACACCCCAGAAGTGACTCGAACCCATACTCCCAGGTGCAACGCAAATGGTATCCACAGGACGTCTTAATCCGCTTGACCATCACGACCAGACAAAAGGAAGTGATAGCCGAAGCTATTTGAACCACTTCCCCGCCGGCACTCGGAAGGTAGTCATGCGCATAGCATTTTATCAAATCACGTCATTCTTTGGGGCACATGTGAGGAACACAAATGCGAACAAGCCTGAATGGTCCCCAGGACTATATGCGACTGAAAACTCACACCCCAGAAGTGACTCGAACCCATACTCCTAGGTGCAACACAACTGGTAACTACAGGACGCCTTAATCCGCTTGACCATCATGACCGGACAAAAGGAAGTGATAGACGAAGCTATTTGAACCACTTCCCCACCGGCACTCGGATGGTAATCTTGGGAATAGCATTTTATTAACTCACGTCACTCTTTGGGGCACACGTGAGGAACACAAATGCGAAGAAGCCTGAATGGTCCAGAGGACTATATGCGATTGAAAACTCACACCCTACGAGGGACTCGAACCCATACTCCCAGGAGCAACGCAACTGGTAACTTCAGGACGCCTTAATCCGCTTGACCATCACGACCGGACAAAAGGAAGTGAGAGCGAAAGATATTTGAACCACTTCCCCAACGGCACTCGGATGGTAATCTTGGGCATAGCATTTTATCAAATCCCCTCATTCTTTGGGGCACATGTAAGGAACACAAATGCGAACATGCCTGAATGGTCCATAAGGACTATATGCGACTGAAAACTCACACCCCTGCAATGACTCGATCCCATACTCCCAGGAGCAACGCAAATGGTAACTACAGGACACTTAAATCCGCTTGACCATCATGACCGGACAAAAGGAAGTGATTGCCAAAGCTATTTGAACCACTTCCCTGCCGGCACTCAGATGGTAATCTTATGCATAGCATTTTATCAAATCTCCTCATTCTTTGGGGCAGACTTGAAGAACACAAATGCGAACAAGCCTGAATGGTCCTCAGGACTATATGCGACTGAAAACTCACACCCCAGAAGTGACTCGAACCCATAATCCTTGGAGCAACGCAACTGGTAACTATAGGACGCCTTAATCCGCTTGACCATCATGACCGGGCAAAAGGAAGTGATAACCGAAGCTATTTGAACCACTTCCCCGCCTGCACTCGGATAGTAATCTTGAGCAAGTATTTTATCAAATCACCTCATTCTTTGGGGCACACGTGAGGAACACAAATGCAAACAAGCCTGAATGGTCCCCAGGACTATATGCGACTGAAAACTCACAACCCCCAGAAGGTACTCGAACCCATACTCCCAGGTGCAACGCAAATGGTAACCACAGGACGCCTTAATACGCTTTACCATCACGACCCGACAAAAGGAAGTGATAGCTGAAGCTATTTGAACCACTTCCCCGCCGGCACTCGGAGGGTAATCTTGGGCATAGCATTTTATCAAATCACCTCATTCTTTGGGGCACACTTGAGGAACACAAATGCGAACAAGCCTGAATGGTCCTCAGGACTATATGCGACTGAAAACTCACACCCCAGAAGTGACTCGAACCTATACTCCCAGGAGCAACGCAACTGGTAACTACAGGACGCCTTAATCCACTTGACTATCATGACCGGACTAAAGGAAGTGGTAGCCGAAGCTATTTGAACCACTTCAACGCCAGCACACGGATGGTAATCTTGGGCATAGAATTTTATCAAATCACCTCATTCTTTGGGTAACACGTGAGGAACACAAATGCGAACAAACCTGCATGGTCCATAGGACTACATGCGACTGAAAACTCACACCCCAGAAATGACTCGAACCCATACTCCCAGGTGCAACGCTAATATTAACTACAAGACACTTTAATCCGCTTGACCATCACGACCAGACAAAAAGAAGTGATAGCCGAAGCTATTTGAACCACTTCTCCGCCTGCACTCATATGGTAATCTTGCGCATAGCATTTTATCAAATCACCTCATTTTTTGGGCCACATGTGAGGAACACACATGTGAACAAGCCTGAATGGTTCCCAGGACTATATGCGACTGAAAATTCACACCCAAGAAGAGACTCGAACCCATACTCCCAGGTGCAATGCAACTGATAACTACAGGACACCTTTATCTGCTTGACCATCATGACCGGACAAAAGGAAGTGATTGCTGAAGCTATTTGAACCACTTCCCTGCTGGCACTCGGATGGTAGGCTTGGGCATAGCATTTTATCAAATCTCCTCATTCTTTGGGGCACACGTAAGGAACACAAATGCGAACAAGCCTGAATGGTCCTCAGGACTATATGCGACTGAAAACTCACACCCCAGAAGTGACTCGAACCCATACTCCCAGGAGCAACGCAACTGGTAACTAAAGGACGCCTTAATCCGCTTGACCATCATGACCGGACAAAAGGAAGTGATAACCGAAGCTATTTGAACCACTTCCCCGCTAGCACTCGGATGGTAATCTTGGGCAAAGCATTTTATCAAATCCCCTCATTCTTTGGGGCACGTTTAAGAAACACAAATGCGAACATGCCTGAATGGTCCCCAGAACTATATGCGATTGAAAACTCACACCAGTGCAGTGACTCGAACCCATACTCCCAGGAGCAACGCAAATGGTAACTACAGGACGCCTTAATCCTCTTGACCATCACGACCCGACAAAAGGAAGTGATAGCTGAAGCTATTTTAACCACTTCCCTGCCGGAACTCAGATGGTAATCTTGGGCATAGCATATTATCAAATCACCTCATTCTTTGGGGCACACACGAAGAAACACAAATGTGAACAAGCCTGAATGGTCCCCAGGACTATATGCGACTGAAAACTCACACCCCAGAAGTGATGAATCCCATACTCCAAGGAGCAACGCAACTGGTAACTACAGGACGCCTTAATCCGCTTGACTATCATGACCGGACAAAAGGAAGTGATAGCCGAAGCTATTTGAACCACTTCCCTGCTGGCACTCGGATGGTAATCTTGTGCATAGCATTTTATCAAATCATCTCATTCTTTGGGGCACCCGTGAGGAACACAAATGCAAACAAGCCTGAATGGTCCCCAGGACTATATGCGACTGAAAACTCACAACCCCCAGAAGGGGCTCGAACCCATACTCCCAGGAGCAACGCAACTGGTAACTACAGGATGCCTTAATCCGATTGACCATCATGTCCGGACAAAAGGAAGTGATAGCCGAAGCTATTTTAACCACTTCCCCGCCGGCACTCAGATGGTAATCTTTGGCATAGCATTTTATCAAATCACCTCATTCTTTGGGGCACACGTGAGAAACACAAATGTGAACATGCCTGAATGGTCCCCAAGACTATATGCGACTGAAAACTCACACCCCAGAAGTGACTTGAACCCATACTCCAAGGAGCAACGCAACTGGTAACTACAGGACGCCTTAATCCGCTTGACTATCATGACCGGACAAAAGGAAGTGATAGCCGAAGCTATTTGAACCACTTCCCAGCTGGCACTCGGATGGTAATCTTGGGCATAGCATTTTATCAAATCACCTCATTCTTTGGGTAACACGTGAGGAACACAAATGCAAACAAGCCTGAATGGTCCCCAGGACTATACGTGACTGAAAACTCACACCCCAGAAGAGACTCGAACCCATACTCCCAGGAGCAACGCAACTGGTAACAACAGGACGCCTTAATCCGCTTGACCATCACGACCGGACAAAAGGAAGCGATAGCCGAAGCTATTTGAACCACTTCCCCGCCGGCACTCGGATGGTAATCTTGGGCATAGCATTTTATCAAATCACCTCATTCTTTGGGGCACATGTGAGGAACACAATTGCGAACAAGCTGGAATGGTCCCCAGGACTATATGCGACTGACAACTCACACCCCAGAAGTGACTAGAACCCATACTCCCAGGACCAACGCAACTGGTACCTACAGGACGCCTTAATCCGCTTGACCATCATGACTTGACAAAAAGGAAGTGATAGCTGAAGCTATTTGAACCACTTCCCCGCAATGCACTCGGATGGTAATCTTGGGCATACCATTTTATTAAATCAGCTCATTCTTTGGGGCACACGTGAGGAACACAAATGCGAACCAGCCTGAACCAGTGTCCTTTGGGTTTATAAAACTCATTATTTCATCAAGTTCCTTCTTGGTAAGTATATGCTTTCCAAAAATAAAAATGTGCTCTCGCCAATAACAATCGTTAGCATGATTACAAATATTTTGAAGATGTTCTAATCTTATTTTTGATGCACAATTTAAGACAGTAGATTTCGGCTGGAAATAAGCAATCTCACCTTGCCAAGATAATCGTTCATCTTTAGAAAAGAAAGATGAACGTGGATAACCATCTATTGGTAGTTCAGGGTGGAATTGAGGTGAAAATTTATTATTTATATGATGTCCCCAGAATGGAATATGTGCAACTGAAAGATCTTGCAACAGAATGTGATCTAAATCAACTTCAATATTTACTAACTTAGGTAGAGAGGATTTCTTTTTCTTTGGGTGTATCATTAACACTATTAAATGTAAAAATGCACCATGAAATAAATCTGTTTGGTTGCCTTCAGGAAATTCTTTGATTATTATGATATATGTACTGTAAAATAGAATAATTAAATAAAATAAAGTTAATATAACCTGATAACAGTTCATATAAAAAAAAGGAGTAACATTAATCCCATACTTAAAACCATATAATAACCATGTACTCCATAGATTAATTTCCACATAAAATAAGTAATCATTAAACATGCTACTAGAAATAAGACATTTGTGTCATCTATAGTACATATACCAATTCCTAAGCAGAAATATATAACCATATATTGAACATGCTTCCTGCAAACTTCTCTGTTTCTTTCACATGTTAGGCAAAAAAGAAGTGCAACAAAATTCACTTCTCTAAGCCCTGAATAATACCAAAAAAGACCACAAAGAACTGTCCACAGGTTAAATATGTGTGTACTATAAACATCATCTAAATACAGTTGAATTTCATATGAACGTGGTTGCCAAATGAAATCTTCTAACAGCAACATCATGATGATAATGATGATGATGATGATGATGGAAGCCAATCAATAAGTCTATTCTTACTTAAACATCCTGTAGACAAAAGAAAAAAATATGATTTAGATTATTTCCACACCATACAACACACACATACATAAATCAGCGATGTTTCTTATATTTATAGACTTCCCCATCTTTATATATATGAAGATCAATAGTTCGAAGAATATCCCCTAAACATTCTAAATTGTTTTCAGATTTTGTTTTAGGAAGGCAGTTTAATCTTTTAAGATTTTGTTTGGGGAGAGAACAGAGAAGAATAGTCTCTAACCAATTTACACATTTAAATTTTTTCATAAGTAAATTATACAAATTATATATAACAATTCTTGTTACTTCATTTACATATTTTACAGTAGGTGATCGATTATATACATTACTTAAATTATCTTTTAGGTCATATATATCGGTATGGGACAGAAGAATGCGTTTAATACATCTTTCATTCAATAAAGGTTTTCTAATTAGAGAATAAGGTATTTTCCTTGTATAGTCCAAATAGATTCCATAAGAGCCCATCCTTGATATCGTAACGTATTTTCTAAGAGAATAATGTATAATTTGATAATATGAATTCTTTTTAGGAGTTTGTATAAATAATAACTGAATTGTCTTCGAATAAAATCAAGAATAAATTCACATCGGTAATGATCCCATTTTCCATTTATTATTAAAAACCCAATATTTTGACATATATCTATATATGTATCAAACATAACTGATATAATATTATTATATTCACTATCTAACATATCAAACATTGGCAAATAAATATGCTTTATATTATAATTATAAAGATTAATTGAATAATTTAATATATCAATAAAATATTTACCAACTAAAATTTTAACTTGTGATTCAGTAATAACATCTTCCATTATTTTTTTATTTAATAAAAAATCAAATGGTATGGTAAATAAATTTGTTTTTGGTATACGACTACACTCAGGAACAGTACTTACTGTGATTACAGGAACAGATGAACTGGTCTATAAACCATCATAATTTGCCTGTTTATATACCTTCCATCCCAGGTATACAATAATTACTATCTCTATTATAATCTCATTTGTGTTATTATTATCTTTCCATAAAATATAGTGAGACTAAGACGTGGAGGTGGGGGAAGGGGAGGGGGGTGCATCCAAGAATCTCTCTATCAAGTCGATAATATGGCCAGATTGTCGACGTCCTTATTTTTGCAAGCGTCCATGAACACATCATCATCTTCATCAGTGAAGTGTCGCCACTGCCATCCTTGACCCCGACTCAAAACTTAATTTAACCCCCCAAAAATATAATAATTGATGTTCTATGATAATGTATAAACACTATAATCCTCATTGAGATGGTAACTAAAATAGAAAGTTAGTTGGTATAGTTTAACAACCTGTTTTAACATATCTATATTTATAATATAATAATTAATATATGGTCAGTTTAAATGTGCATTTTTTATATAAAATAGGATGAAATAAAATATTAATATACAGTTATTCCTCATCATTGATATTTGCACATTGAGCACATATTAAATCAAAACTATTAACACGTGTAAATCTTACCGCTACCATATCACACCAATTGATTTTTTGTTTTAGAGCAAAATATTCATCCTTTAGAAATTTAGAACAATGAAGACAGTAGTGGCGTTCACTTATATTAATTTCATTAAATGACGCCAATTGTTGTCCAAGAATTGTATTAATATCTTTTTCAAATGAATTATTCAGTTCAATTTCCAATACATCAAATTTTAAATTGTTAGTGATTGTTGCAATCATATGATGTTCACAAATTACATCTTTTCCTTTAAATAATCGAACTAATGAAAATGTTGGCATAGTTTGAAATGTTATTAACATATCTGTATAAATGATATAATAATTATAACTTGGATGATATTCACCATTAAAGGTGCATTTTGATTTTAACCAAAATATAAAATCTGGTGTTCTATGATAAGATAATGCATAGGCACTATAAATCTCACTGTAAGTTAACGGAGGTGGTAACCAACAATTGCATTCATCATCATATTCATGTCGGTCATATAAATTATATATAGAGAGAACATCATCTAGAAATCTTTGAAAACTCCCATCTATTGTAATAACACAAATTTTTTCCATAGAAGAATTACAATAATGGTCATAACAGTACATATATATACTTGAAATAGATGAACAAATAACTAAAACATTGTCTTCACAACTCCTTTCTTGCACCTGACACATTTCAGTACTTACAGGAATTATAAAGTTACGTAGTCCCAAAATACAATACATAATCCAACATAAATCCTGATTCCTCTTACTTACCATTAGTAGATATACATTAATATTTAAATTATAACAGGGTTTATTTTGTTCAGATAAAATGTTTCTAAATTTGATTACTGAAATTACTTTCACTTTTTTTCTCCAGTCTTCCTCCCTATTAATATCAGAAGAATCTGGCATAAGCACCAATACATCAAAAGAAAAAGAAAAAGAATTAAACATAGAAAATGAACAAATAGCATTTTGCGGTAACTGTTGTACAAGTGGTGATTGTGGCTGCGATTCGATAATTAAAAATTGCAAAGATGAATGCCGCTTTACTATCTTCAAAACTATACTGACTATATCCACTCCAGGAACATAATCGACACATGTAATTTCACCTTTACTTGGAACATGATTGATTAGAAGGGCCTGTTCACAATAATATGTTTGTTCTGATGATTGAAGAATTATATTTTCGGTCAGATAGAGTGCAGAATGTACCTTATAATGATTAATATTAGATTGCTGTAAGTTATGAAAAGAAAAAAGAAAAATAACTGTATATCCATAAAAAATATCCAGAACAGTTGACGTGGGATACATTCGAAGACAAATATTTAACAATTGTAAAATTTCATCTGTATCCCGAGAGAACATTGTCATAGCTGTCACTAAAGACCACACTTCGTTTTTGTTTATCATGCCTTTTAAAGGATGATTAACACTCGTCATTGTTTTTAATGTTGATGTAAACATAGGATGATCATTCAATAACTCAAATAGTTCAGTCTTTTTTTTTCTTGACCCATTTTCGACCAGTTATTCATTTTAGTCTCGATCATCTTTAGAAGGCCTCTCATATAGTATCTTCCATCGGTTATGTTGTATTTGATGTAACATAATTGTTCCACAATATAGGATGCATTGTAAAGAGACAAATTACCATCTTCATTGCTATGTAGAAGTGGACTAGGGAAAAGAGTATACGAATCCCATATTAATCGATGATAAAGAGTGCGGAATGGCATGTAGGACGAGTCAAGAATAACATGGCTCCAAATTTTACAAACTCTGGAACAAATAATTAAAAGATGACGATATGGAACCAGTGCAAATATGTTTTCTAATAACACCTGTGGTAGGGACGACATTTTTTGGATTAGAGTTTGCATCAACACCTGTTGTATTACAGTGTTCAGTAAGCAAAACAGTAAGTAATTTAAGTAGGGTAGTAGTAGTAGTAGTCTTTTTTTTTTTAATCAGGGACTCAAATCTCTTTTTTTCAACTATCCATCAGGGTGTTTGTGACTGTTGTCACATCTGCACACGTTCAATGTTGAATATACTATCCAATATCATTGGATACTAACCAGAAAACTAATCAATATCGACATAGTATAGAGTATATAGTATAGTGCTGGATACTGGAAAACAATCCAACATTGAATGACTCATTCAACATTGAATTACTCATTCAATATTGAATGGTATTCCAATATTTAATATAATATCCAATATCACGTAATACTGGAAAACTACTCAACAGGATAAAAACAATAACATATTTGACTTTGGTTGCATAATTACTTTATTTTTTAAAAATATCTGAATTAAAAATCATATAATTAAAAAAAGAGAAAATTAAGAATGAATAATCTACTGTCAACAATTATTATGTTAATAATATTAATTATTTTCCTAACAGTTATAGTAGTCATTTATTCACAGAAAAAATCTAAAAATACTAAAAAATTATATAAAAAGGAAAACAATTACAATTCCATCAGCCATGACACAACACCAGAGTCCATTGAGCTATCTCAACAATCTTCCCTCAGTCCAACAGAAGCTTCTAAAGTACCTCAAGAATCATTAACGTCCATTGAACTATCTCAACAATCCTCCCTCGGTCCAACAGAAGCTTCTAAAGTACCTCAAGAATCATTAACATCAGTCAGCAGAACATTAACAACTGAGGCCTCAGAACTGCCTCAAGAACCTCAAGAAACATCACAAACTGAGGTCCCCAATCTGCCTCAAGAAACATTACAAACTGAGACCTCTGAAGAAACATTAACAACCGAGGCCTCTAAACTACCTCAAACAAGTGAAAATGAGTCCTCTGGCGTTCCTCACGTCATCAATCAAATGGAATCTGTCGAACAACCTCATGAATTACTTCAAGAATTATTACAATCCTCCACAGATTCGTCTGAACTTCGAAAATCCCAAATGAAATCCAAACTTATAGAATCATTATTCTCGCCATTTATCGAAGACATAAAAACTTATAAAGGCCTCTTTATTGTTCCTAAACCACCAATTTCGTATAATCCTAAAACTATTACTGAAACTGATAAGACACTAATTCAACCCTTTAATAAATTCCTTAGTTATTATGATGAAATCCACAACTTTACCAATGGTTATTCTGCATATTACATAAATAAACTAAATATTGATAGGGGGATATTATACAAAAAATCCAATTATATTAATATTTCCATGGAATTTCCATAATTTCACACCTGATATTTATACAGATCGACATGAAATAAAAGACGTCAAATTAAAGAACAATTTAGATGCATCACGTAAAAAATGTCGAAAGGAAGGAAAACGATTTTACATGAACAAATTGTTGATATCATGTACCCATGCTGCAAGTCAAGATATATTTAATTGTGGATTTTATTCGGACAGTTTCCCAATGAAAGAAAATTCACTACCCCCATTCGTGGTTATGAAACTTGAACTCGAAGACGGTCATAATGAGGTGGAATGTAAAATGTTAGCTAAGAATATTAATTCCTCAGACACATTTGCTAGCATTAAATTTAACATTTATGTGGAAGTCGAGAAAGAAGAACAAACAAAAGAATCACATGGAGGAGGAGAATTACAAAATGCAGGAGGAGTAGGAAAGGTAAAAACTTCACAAACAGTAGAAGGAGGAGGAGAAGGAGGAGGAGGAGGAGGAGGAGGAGGAGGAGGAGAACCACAAACAGTTGGAAGAGAAGGAGGAGAATCACAAACAGTAGAAGGAGGAGGACAAACAGTAGAAGGAGGAGGACAAACAGTAGAAGGAGGAGGAGGAGGAGGAGGAGAACCACAAACAGTTGGAGGAGAACCACAAACAGTTGGAGGAGGAGGAGGGGAACCACAAACAGTTGGAGGAGAAGGAGGAGGAGGAGAACCACAAACAGTTGAAGGAGAAGGAGGAGGAGGAGGAGGAGAACCACAAACAGTTGGAGGAGAAGGAGGAGGAGGAGAACCACAAACAGTTGGAGGAGAAGGAGGAGGAGGAGGAGAACCACAAACAGTTGGAGGAGGAGGAGGAGGAGAACCACAAACAGTTGGAGGAGAAGGAGGAGGAGGAGAATCACAAACAGTAGAAGGAGGAGGAGGAGGAGGAGAATCACAAACAGTTGGAGGAGAAGGAGGAAAATCACAAACAGTTGGAGGAGGAGGACAAACAGTAAAAGGAGGAGGAAGAGGAGGAGGACCACAAACAGTTGGAGGAGAAGGAGGAGGACAAACAGTAGAAGGAGGAGGAGGAGGAGGAGAAGAATCACAAACAGTTGGAGGAGAAGGAGGAGAACCACAAACAGTTGGAGGAGAAAGAGGAGGAGGAGGAGGAGGAGGAGAATCACAAACAGTAGAAGGAGGAGGAGGAGGATCACATAGAACCCCCCACCGGAAAGATAAAAACTGGATTCAGTTTAAAGGAAGAAAACGTATTTATCTTGACCCAGACGCTGGTCACCTTATAAGATAAAAAAACAAATTCTATCTATTTATAGGGTCATTTTAATTTTATTTACTCTGATATATAAAAGACCCGGAGATTTTATATACTCTTGTATATAAAACGTCAAAAAAGTATATAAAATTATCAATTGAATATAAAATTAAAGGTTCCCACCAGGCTTCTGTGCTGGCTAGGGTTCAAGTCTCCTGGTGGGAAAGTGTTCTAAAGTTGTATAACTTCACTCTCGTGTTTAGGAGAGTTGTGAATCAAGCATAGACATAGTGTTCTCCCATATTAACAGGGACTTGATGAAAAACGTAAAAATGATAGTCATCCTTAAGAATTATTTGACTCTAAAATTCAGGGATGGTCAACTTCTGGGGTTGCTCCAAAGAGAACTGTTGCCGTCCAAAATGTCCATAACACGAGGTATCACTGTAAATTGGTCTCTTTAAGCCCAGCTCCTTGACAATATGTCCTAGTCGTAGATCAAAGTTGTGGTTAACAATCTTCAGAAACTGTTTTGATGTGTACTGTGAGGTGCCATAGTGGAGGAGCAAGTTCAATATATGGTTATATATTTCTGCTTAGGAATTGGTATATGTACTATAGATGACACAAATGTCTTATTTCTAGTAGCATGTTTAATGATTACTTATTTTATGTGGAAATTAATCTATGGAGTACATGGTTATTATATGGTTTTAAGTATGGGATTAATGTTACTCCTTTTTTTTTATATGAACTGTTATCAGGTTATATTAACTTTATTTTATTTAATTATTCTATTTTACAGTACATATATCATAATAATCAAAGAATTTCCTGAAGGCAACCAAACAGATTTATTTCATGGTGCATTTTTACATTTAATAGTGTTAATGATACACCCAAAGAAAAAGAAATCCTCTCTACCTAAGTTAGTAAATATTGAAGTTGATTTAGATCACATTCTGTTGCAAGATCTTTCAGTTGCACATATTCCATTCTGGGGACATCATATAAATAATAAATTTTCACCTCAATTCCACCCTGAACTACCAATAGATGGTTATCCACGTTCATCTTTCTTTTCTAAAGATGAACGATTATCTTGGCAAGGTGAGATTGCTTATTTCCAGCCGAAATCTACTGTCTTAAATTGTGCATCAAAAATAAGATTAGAACATCTTCAAAATATTTGTAATCATGCTAACGATTGTTATTGGCGAGAGCACATTTTTATTTTTGGAAAGCATATACTTACCAAGAAGGAACTTGATGAAATAATGAGTTTTATAAACCCAAAGGACACTGTGGTGTCTATTTATGCTCGTGGTGGATGGGTTGAGAGTTTTTTGCTGGATCGAGGTGTGAGCATTATTCCAACAGAAAACACAGAAAGATTAGAGTATATAACTGCAGTTAAATGGTTACCAAACGGGTATATTAGGCATATAGTTAAAGAAACTTGTATTAATAAAGAATATTCAAATGCCAATATACTTATAATCAATGAACCAATTGGGAATTTTTATATGACTATCGTTAGTATACTTAAAAGTTTCAAAGGACGACTAGTGATAATGTTTGGTTCCAACTTTCCTATGGTTATTAAAAGGGTTTTAAATGAAAAATACATTCATGTACAAACATCTAGTGTGCCCATTTTTATTAGGTCTACTGTTCATTTTTATATGAGAATAGACATATGATTATTGGAGTTGTTATTGTGTGGAAATATATAATGAGAATTGATGACATTAATAATAGTTTTGATTTTTAAAATTATGCACCCCCAAAAAATTCCTGGCTTGTACTAATGTGAGGTTTAATTTAAGGTAAATAAGTTAATAAAGGATGATTCTGACTTTAATTATATACAGTTATAATTACCCTCAACATCTCAATGGTAATAATGATTTAAGTAAATAAAGCCAGTGACAAGTAAGTCAGGCAGAACAAGCACACCCAATGACAAGTCAGGCAGAACAAGCACAGCCAGTGACAAGTAAGTCAGGCAGAACAAGCACACCCAATGACAAGTCAGGCAGAACAAGCACAGCCAGTGACAAGTCAGTCAGGCAGAACAAGCACACCCAATGACAAGTCAGGCAGAACAAGCACAGCCAGTGACAAGTGAGTCAGGCAGAACAAGCACACCCAATGACAAGTCAGGCAGAACAAGCACAGCCAGTGACAAGTCAGTCAGGCAGAACAAGCACACCCAATGACAAGTCAGGCAGAACAAGCACAGCCAGTGAGAGTACTTGCAAACATTATGGGCTCAAGGGTTGACCACAGACTTAATGACGCTGTGGATGACCTGAGAGATTTAATGGAACATTATTTTATTTTATTTTTTTTAATTTCACCAGGTCTGAAAATGAATGACTGAGTTATCAAATCTAAAGCTAATGTATCTTTGGTAACTGTTCAAACAAATGTTCATCCAGGCTGGTTATGCTTTTAAATACAGGGCGTGTCTCCATTATGATAAGGAAATACGAACACTGCACACGCTTCACCCTGCCTGCCATGCAAGGCCCCACCCAATAGGCCAAGTTTTTGTGATGATTAAAATTTTATTAGAAGAGCTGTTTTTTTGTAAGTTTGTAAAGCACGTTTCAAGGATATTTTCATCAATATATATCAAAGGTTAGAAGAGCTTTAATTAAAAATTCGGTAACTGTTACTTTAAGCACTGTAATCTGAATGAAGTTCATCTTGTGGGTGAGCTGATAGATAATTTATTACCAAAGTTTTCTTAAGACCTCTATCCTTAAACCCTTTCCAAGTGTTTTTTTTAAAGCTGGTCTCCTTATTTCTTTTCGCCTGATGCTCTTTCAACTGCTGTACTTCGTTCCGTAGGTAATTTAATTCTGTCCTCAGAGCTTCAACTAAAACCAATAGTTCAATCATTAAAACATCCATAATGTATAATAAATAGCTTTAAAACGGAGGAGCTTTGGCTAGCACACTCTCTCAGTCTAGGATGAAAGTAAATGTTCCTCGAAAAAAAGATTTCATTTTATTCTTTTGTAACAAAAAAACTTATTATATTCTCGAAACTCCACTACACCCAGCTTCTACATTCGAAGGACTGTACAGCTCTATTTTTGCTGCATATGGTAAAAATATTTCATACTATTATAGTTGCACTTGAGCTTTAGCAGATTCCAATTCTTTAGTAGATATTAATTTGTACTAAAAAATATATACAGTACATGGTTTAACTAATTCAAATTATTCTTTTATTTATTTATAAATCCTACTGACAATGAAGAAAATTTTACTTTCCATGTCTATAAATTTAACAATCAAAACCAACTAAATTTTAACATTTATTTTTTTTTTTTTTTTTTTTTGATGATGATGATGATGATGATGATGATGATGATATTGATGATGATGATGATGATGATGATGATGATGATAATGATGAGGAGGAGACTGACAAAGTCAATGGGGTTGGAGGTTCTTCAGATAATATTGGGAATGATTGTTTTATAGTTTGTAAAACCAAATATTTTATTCGCTTTGCAGAAAGTTCTTCCTCCTTTTTCTTTTTCTCTTCCTTCTTCTTCTTCTTTTCTTCCTTCTTTTTTTCTTTTCTTCCTTCTTTTTCTTTTTCCTTTCTTCCTTTTTCCGCTTCCTTGTTATTTTCTCATCTTGGTTTGAAAGAGATAATAAACTCACTTCCCTTGTTATTTTCTCATCTTGGTTTGAAAGAGATAATAAACCCAAAGTGGATGATGAATTTCCAGATGTGGATCCTGCTCCTGAGATAGATGGTGACACTGTTGGTAGCAATAAATGTACATGCTTTAAATTTCCATCAGCATGTATCTGAGGTACATTGTAGCTTGTATTTGTATATGAATGCTGTTGATCTTTAGATACCAATAATTGCTGTTGTTGTTGTTGTTGTTGTGGTTGATTAACATATACATCTTCATTCCAATCTGAACTTGAAATTGTATTTAGAGATAAACCCAAAGTGGGTAATGGATTTCCTGCTCCTGAGGTAGATGGTGACACTGTTGGATCAAGGAATGTCAAAGAATGTTCATGATATAAATTTGGAGGTGCATTGTAATAGGTATTTGAAAACTGTTGATCTTCGTGTACCAATAATTGTTGTTGTTGTTGATTAACATATGCATCTTCATTCAAACCTGAACTTAATATTGTATTTTCAGGAAACAACACCATTAGTTGTTGATAATTATTAATAATTGATTCACCTGTTTTACTACAATATTTGTCAATTATATAAGTCAGATCTATTTCTTTTTCTTCTTCTTCTTCAATTTGTATGTTAGGTTGATGATAATTACACTTCAAATTGGCTGCTGGTAAATTGGTGGTTTCTGATATTAGTTGATAATTTGAGCTTGAAGTAGATGGCAAATAAATGTTGTTATTTTTTTCTCCTCCTCTTGTGGTGTTAGTTTCTGAGGGAAAGATGACATCAATGAAATCAGGAATTTGATCCAAAAAATCTTCTTCTCTATGTTGTTGCTGTTGTTGTTGTTGTTGTTGTTGTTGTTGAACATGATGAACTCCATTTTCCTGAGTTTTGTTTGCAATTCTTTTAAATGTTGTTATATTCTTCTTCACCTTATTTTCCAAAACTGATTCTTCATCATCAGATTCCAAAGCAGCAGGAGCAGCAACAGCAGTGGCAACGATGGTGGTCAGGGTAGTACTAGTAGTAGTGGTGGTGGTGGTGGTGGTAGTAGTAGTAGTAGTAGTAGTAATAGTAGTAGTAGAAGTAGCAGATTTATCTAAATCTTTGTTTGTCAATGACCCTAATTCTTCCTTATTGCCTGTATCATGCTCATTATTATCTTCTTTACTGTTATCACTACCACCATCATCATCATTATTATTACTATTACTACTACTACTACTACTACTACTACTACCACTACCACTGCCACCACCACCACCACTACTACTACTACTACTACTACTACTACTACTACTACCACTGCCACCACCATCACTACTACTGTTACTGTTACTGCTGCTGCTGCTGCTGCTTCTTATGCTGCTGCTGCCTCTTCTGATGCTGCTGCTGCTGCCTCTTATGATGCTGATGTCTTTTCTGTTGCCACTTCTACTTCTGCTGTTTCTTCTTTTTCTATCATCTTCATTATCCTTATCATCATTATCATTATTTATCTCCTGTAATAATAATGATGTAGTTGCTGATTCAGTAATGTTAGTAGTAGTTTTAGTGACTGAGGGAAGAATATTTTCAATTTCTTCGTTTTTGAATAAATTCCTGATTTGTGTACCTAAAAAGTAGTCTTCTAAAACTTCCCGTTTATCTTGATGTATAAAACCAGATGAAATTATTTTTTGTAGGATAATTCTAGATAATCTATTCTTATCTATATATCACAATTCCTATACTGAAATTGGTTCTTAATTATGTAATGTAAACTTTCCAGTATTATTTTAAAAGATTCTGTCAAATTCATATTCTTTGGAGAACATTTGGGTTTCACTTCATTCTTATGTAAGTCGATTATCTTCAGTATATTATTTCTATCCTTTGGAAGTGGGAATTTTACTTCACAGCAGTTACATTCCATAATTGGAATGATTTCATTCTTCAATCTAAACCCTTCATGTATGAAAGTTTGTTTATTTCTTGATATTTGAGTCTTTAAATTTTCATACTTGGTTTTAAATAAAAAGGCTGACTCTTCAAAAGATTTATCATCGTCATCAACATCATCATCATCATCATCATCATCATTATCATCATCATCATCATCATTATTATGCTTATCCTTTTTTTTCATTTCCTTTATTATATATAATATTTCATTAATTTTATCTAATGTAGTTGTATATACTACAAATGGTGCTCTCTTACACTCATGATCTATTATTTTCTGGAATGATATAAATGTGCCATTACATTTTATGCAAATGTACCAACCATTGTTATTATCCATGTAAGAAAATGTGGATAATTTTTCCAACTGATCATTAGTTATCCATATTTTATATTTTTTTTTTATCTTCCAATTCTGGATAGGATGGGGAGATAAATTTTTTTATTCTCTTATGGTATTCTTGAACATAAGTCAGTGTTCTTATACTAGAGTACAGATGAGTCCCCTTTAATATAAAATATTTAGGGAGACCATCATAGAGTTGTTGTTCTGATGTAAACGTGGTGGGTGGCTCATTGGGGAGTGGATCTCGACGATTCACGTTGTTCTTAATTGGAGCCATTGAAAACAATAAAGCAGAAGAATCCCACAGGCTGGAGAATCATGCATGTGTATACAACTGGCATTGAGACAAGCTGTAGCTGGTTAGATACATCTTGTAGTTTTTAGGTTGTGCAGTGTGCTCACAGAGTAAATCCGAATCCTAAAACAAAGAAAAAAGTGTCACTTTTTATTTTATTTGTTTAACATAAAGATAAAATAATAGTATATTATGCTTGTTTAACTTTTTTAAAAAATATATAAACGATGTTTTTTTCATATGAATTAAGCCTAAACTTAAAAAATAAAGTATCTGAAATTAATAAATTTAAACAAATATATTTAGGTCTAGATAATAATAAAAAAGTTCAAGGGTTAGTTGTAAAAACCATGGAATATGGTTTTTTAACTAATTTAATGAAACATGAAAATATTGGGATTTGGCCACACAACCAGAAGAAAACTCTAATCACTAATTAGAAAGTTAGAGAGGTTAGAAATTTACTAAGAGCAACAGAATATTTAAATTTCATTAGAGGTCATAAAAAGATTAAGGAAGAGATAGTAGGAGATAAGGATATGTACACTTTATTAGGTTTAATTGATCTTGAAACTTGTGTTTTAAATTTACACAAAATATTAATGAGAGGATTGTTATCACCCGAAAAATGTGGTTATGTAAGTACCAATATACGCTGTACAAAGATTAGTAATAACACAAGTGTCAAGGGTTTGTATGTATATCCACATATCCATTCAATTCAGGATGGAGAAAATCGTATTTTGGTTATTTTGGACAATTACAATTCTACATTGACCCAAAAAATATTCACATTTTTAGGGCCAGAGGAAGAATTTGAATGGATTTTTAAATTAATTTCATGGTTTATCCTAGAAATGCTTACTCTCCATCCTTTTTCAGATGGAAATGGTCGTTTGACACGTCTTTTAGTCAATTATATATTGTCAACATTAATGCCATTTCCAACATCTATCATGGGGAATTTAGAATGGGCTATTATCCATGATCGAAAACTAAATACAAAAAAACAACGCCCACCTCTTAACATACTCAAATTAGTAATTGAAAGTGTCTTGTTCAATTGGCGAATGTATTTTTATCTGTTATCTGTGGTCAGAAAAAAATAATGAAACTTTATATTATATTTATATGTTTAATTCTTTATTCAATAATATTAAATTATATTTATAAGAAAAATATGAGTAATAATCCAAAGAAAGACTCTAATTTAATATTAATGTCACACCCTCCATATGAAAAGATTACAAGAGAGATGGATTGTACTATTAACAATATAGCATGCCAGAAAAATGAAGACTGTCAAACATTTTGCTCTTCTTCTTTAGGAGTTACTTGCATTAATAGTGTTTGTAATTATGACACTGATCATAAATGTTTAAATGGAGGATTTCCTATTAATTATGTTGGGGAAACTAATTTAATAACCACCATATGTGCTTGTATGGATAATGGACACTATATCGGTGAGCAATGTCAATACCAAAATTCCTTTCGACCAACGTCTCACAAAAGCTTCCCTATTAGCTAAAGACGGATGTATATTATTTTAAAGTAAAAAAAAAAAAAAAGATTTTCCGATCTATAAGTATACTACAATTTCTCTATGTTGCTCTTTAAAATGAATGATCGATATTATACTTATCCACTTATTCAAAATTATGATCCGTTAAAACGAACTTATCAAGACTCACATATCAATCCCAATACTGGGACTTTTAATAAAATAACTCGTGATCTTCAAACTATAAGTTGTACTTCATCAAGAAAAAATAAGCGAGTTTTGGATCACTAACAGATATGTGTGGGAAAAGAGAAATTGATTTGATTTTATTAACAAATGGAACAGTTCATCATTTATATCGTAGATTTTGGGAGACAAACACTATAAGTGGTTCCCATGTCATACGTCTACCTAGTTTAGATTATATACATTTTATCTTGGATGTTGATTTAAAAAAAATGTGTACTCTTGAATCATTTCGTTTATCGACAGCTGAGTACCTAGAATATCTAACACTTAAACAATCAGGGTTATCCTTACAATTAACAACATCCATTGTTGATGGACAGATCTATTATAATACAAATTATGTCATATATGAACTTGTTTCTCATATTGTTTATTATTTAGATCTAGACTGGCTACCAATTTATATTTTAGGTAAATCACAAACGTTTACTCAAGGATTTCATCTTGAAATACCCCACCTAACTCTTTCCTATTATGATTTTGCCCTAATGTCCAATTCATGTAAAGAACTCTTACCTACCCTCATAGATATTACTACCAATTATAGTATTTTTGGCTCTCAAAAAATTCAACTGCAAACACCTTTAAACGAAATGGACTGCACTTATTTACCATATGCGGTTTTCCACAAAAATAATATTTACGATATGTCAAACTCACCACCCTCATATATTTTATCAAGTATGGGTGAAGTTTTTGACTTATTTAATATCTGTAAATATCATGAACCTTCATCCATTAGAGGATTCCCAACTATTATTGGGTTGGATGATGATACATACGCTCTTGATGTTTTTCAGAAAAATGTTCAAACATTTATGCAAAGCAAAGAAAATATTGATGACGCCGAAAATTATTTTACTATATATGAAAATTATGATAATTCTAGGGAGAGAGATGAAGAAAAAATACCAGATATAACAGAAGAAGATTTTTTCATGTTTTCCAATGTTAACAATATTATCAATAAAATTATTGTGGGTTTATTTTTTGTTACACTTGGTAAGGAATATAAACTTTCTATATATAAATCTCTTCATTTTCAAGAGGAACAACAAGAAGAGAATAACCAACTCTTAATTATACTTGAAAAATATCCAAATAGTTTTATACATATTAACGAAATTCCGCATTACCTGATTCTTCTTACAAATGACAATGACGCTGAGGCAAACTTTGACTACGATAAAATACAAATGACAGCAAATCGTATTGAAAAAGTGTTTACAGTTCAACCTTTAAGGCAAACATCTATTCGCGGAACAGTTGCCAGTAGCAATATCAGTCGAGATACCAATTCTTTCTTGAAACGAATTCAGCCATTTACCATTGAACATATAACCCGTTTATGTTTGCAGAGTAAACAACATCTTCACACTGTCTTGTATCTTTTAGCATTGTTATATGTTAAAAAGATCCGTCAAAAGTCCCTGGGAATGACATTTCCTGACTACAATTATTTTATAGCCCAAATAATTAGAGATTTAAATTTTAATCACTTAGATACTGGACCACTTTATGAAATCATCTATCTTCTTAACCGCTATCAGGAACACCAGCAAGTAAAAGAAGAATTAGAAGATTGGATAATTTTGTGTCTTCTAAATTTTCTAATTGTTAGTGATGTGGTATCAATGAAAGAAGCTTTTGATCTAGTAGAAAAAATTGATTCTCAAAGATTGGATTTTGTCATGAATATAAATGTGGAAGAGTTTGACAGTGACACTTATCGGGTAGTACCATCAGCTAATAGTAATTCACGTCCTACTAAAATTCCTCGGATTATAATAGCTTTTTCTTTCCTACAGAATTTTGGTATAACGGAATATAACAATTTTTTAGCTATATATAAACCTATTATATGTGATAAGAATTCGCGCCAGATTAATGTTTGGGATAATACTACTAAGAAGTGGTCAGTAGCTAATAATCACATTAATTCTTCTTTACTAGCACCAGACCTAGCTTACATTGCACGTCAAATTATTTTAATTGATAGCATACTACAACAACAACAACAACCACAATTACTGGAAAATGAAATGTTTCTTTCACTTACCTTACCACCAACACCACTACAATCCAACAGCAACTTATTACCACCTCCTCCTCCGTTGTCACCTTCTCCATCAATAACCTCATCAACTTCTTCATCGAATTCAAACTCAAACCTTCCTTCTCCTTCAGCCAAAGGTAGAGTAAAAAAAAAACTATTGATTCTACAAATAATAATAATAATAATAATAATATTAATAATAATTACAAGAAACGAAGTCTTATTCAGAATAGTCTTCTAAATTCTATAAAGAGTTTTTATGCAAACATGAAAATCTTGGATATACCTCGATATTTTATTGCTTCTTCTCAATGTTATATCATCAGCGGCAGTAGCAGTAGTGAGATGAACCAAATTTTTTATATCCTACCACTTCCCCTGTACAAATCATCAAATAATACAAATTCTGATACAAGACCAACTATTTATGATTGGAGTGAAGTATTGAAACTATTAGATCACATACCAAAATGTACCTTTTTTATGAAGCAATGTAATCCAATATTAAAAGATATTCTACATTACGAAAGCGAAAAAAATAAATATTATAAGAAGTTGACAGTTGAAGAGAAACATAAAATTCTCTTACTTAGTCGTGAACAATATCATATAAACTTTATAGATCGATTTTGGAATGATGGTATGAATAGATTAGCTCAACTTGTCAAATATTATGTGCTAAAACATATGGTTACTTCTTTAGAATCACTAAACCGAGTTTCAGAAAATATTAATATAGAAAATAAATATCAAGATCTTCTTAATAGACTCATTGAAGAATGCCGTCATGGGATAAAAAATCGTAAAATTCCAATCAAAGAAAGTATTTACCATCTAGATGCTATTTTAAAATAAAAAAAAAAGGTAAATGGACGGTTTATACGAAAAGATGATGTTGGTGAACCAGTGAAACCTAACTGTAATTGTCAATTAGTTGATATTTTGTTAACACTAGCACAGATCTTTTGCTATGATGCAACTACTATGATTTATTTTTTTTCACTAATAGTAAAAGCATGCCATCGACAAAATGACAAGAAGATAACTTTGGGTATTGGAGATTCAAATTCAGGAAAAACTGCTTTATTAAATACTCTTACTCTAACTCTTGGTGATTTGACAGGTATTCTCTCAGTACATACAGCTCATAAGGGTCTCCAAGAACGGACCCATGATTTAGGAAGAGGTGGAAAAATGGTTAGAATGTGGTACATGGATGAACTGAGTACGACTAAAACCCTTAATTCTCTGTTTTTAAAGCAATTGAGCGGTCATGCCCCAATGTGGATTCGTCAAAACTATATGGATGGGGATACATATAATTTAGCAACACCTATTTTTTTGTTTGGCAACAATTGCCCAACTTTCAGCGAATATGACTCAGCCTTGATGCAACGACTTCGTTTCATTTCATTCCGTGCGCGGTTTGATTCTGAAGTGCCTACGTCATTTCAATATTCAATTTTTCCCCAATTTCATCTCATGACTGATGATCGAAAGAAAAAGCGTCTGACTGAAGGAATGATGGCACTCTTTATTCATGCTAACTGTCATGATAAACTCAATTTGCCCTGGTTTGTATCAATGAACCAGACTGTTAACTTTCTCACACTCCCAATTAACATTATGGAGGCAACTGAGTTATATTCACCAGAACGTGGAATTGTAGCCCAAATAATGGAAGAGTGCCATCTGGTAGAGAAACCATATAGTGGGTTTATTACCCTACATCGTCTATCAGTTCTTTTGCATAGTTTCCCCAAGGACCTTAAAAATATTTCATTGGCAGATGCTCATCTTTTTTTTTGAAAACGTATACCAGGTATCATGGCTACCAATAAACAGCAATCGTTTGGCAAATATTCCACAATCCCATTTACCAATTAATGAACCAACTATTAGTATCATAGAGGGAATTTGCGAACAAAATTGTGAAATAAATGATAGAAATCTTGCCAGATTAACTCAAAATTAAATTAAACAGGTATTTAAAAAAAAAGTATATATACTCTATATTTATATGTGTATGTGAAATGAAAATATACTGAAAACCATATAATGTTTTCTTCACCTGAATATAATAAATCGTCCCCTAAACAACAAATTGAAACAGAATCTCCAAAAAATGGAGAAAACAATAATAACAAACATAACAAATTAGAAAACCTTTTCAATGATATTAAAAAACAAATAAAAACAGAAGATTGAATTTTTTTTAATTTGGATGATTCGACTTTATTAAATTTAGAAAGTGTATGTAAAATTATTAAAAAATAATTTTTTTTTATAAAATATATAAAAATAAATAGGATAAAATAAATGTCCAGTTCAACTAGGAGTCAATTAATTGTTTTTAATTTCCAAAATCGTAATGGAAAAGAAAAATATTTCCAAATAAGAATTTCAAAAACATATTCAACTGGTAATTTTAATAAAAAGTTTTTCCCACTGTTAACAGTAAAACAAGAAATACCACTAAGATTGTTAATTCATTACTATATTTCACTTAATATATTTACAGGAGAGGGATTAGGATCAGTAAAAAAAGGGGGAATGAATTATGGATTAATTAGGAGATTCAAAAGAGCCAAAGTAAGAGAAGATAGAAACAGTCCAACAGAAGATGATGAAATTCATAGAAATGTCATACAAGATAATATTGAAGATGAAGTAGACGAGATCAGTGGTCCTGGTCCATCTAATGGAAATAAATCTTCTTATGGTCTACTCCAGAAGGGTGGAATAAATGCCCCCTCTCATAGAAATCTCAATTCTTCTTCTCGTCCAAGGGGTATTCAAAACAATGGTACTTATATTTTCCCTCAATCGGAATCCAATAAAAATAACTTTATAGTTAGAAAAATATATCAAATCGCTGGATTGGGCTTTCCAGGATTCAAACTGAAATTTAATACTCGTTTCTTTGACATGAAAACTTTAAAACAATATTTGTCTAAATACATTTAACAAATACCTAAAAATGAAGGTTTTTCGTTAGAATATAAATACATAATATTATATATTAGAATGTTAACAAATTTATGGACATTTTTAATGGTAAAACAAGACCGGAAGGATCAAAAGTTAATTTATAAATATCTTATTAATGAAATTGGTAAGTTAAGAAAACATATTCAATTTAACAATAAAAAGTATATAGATAATAATAGCTTATACATGGTAAATTTTATTGAAAAAGCAAACATGTATACTAGTGAATTATTTTACAAATTTGTTAGAAAATTGACGGACACTGTAATTTGTGATCATGATATCAAAGAGATCAATTCTAGAGATGCCACTAAATTACACTTCAAATTACTTACTGTGTTTGATTCACTAACTGCTGCTACACATCAACAGGCAGTAGTACGTTTACAGAAATATATTTTGTTCAGTGCATTACACTATGATAATGCATCTTCCCAAAAAATGAATACTAATAATATTAAGTATAATTTCAGATATGCTAAGATCAATAGAGAGACTTGTGAAATTAATGACACTGATATCCATAGAAATATGGGTGATGATGATGATGAAGATTCTGATAATAATGTTGATGTTGATGGTAGTGGGGATACCCAAGGTCCCTTAGTAATTTTAAAATGTCGAAAAATTAGAAGGAAAGATAAATAAACTTTACTTATTATTTCCTCAAAGTTGAAGAGAATTAGTGACCCTTGCTCTTGAACCAGTGCCAGTGCCAGGGGCAGATGGGTGAGGGATGGAGGACTGATGATGGGTAAAGAGTGATAATTGTATGTATGACCTGGGTATGGTTTTCCGGTATTCCATGATAATTTAAGTTTTTTTTTTATTCCTAAAATGAATATATATTGTACCTTACATACTATATATTAAGTAAACGGTTTATTCAAAACAATATTATTTCAAGACATGGCTATCAATACAGATCAGATAACAATTAAAATTTTAGATTTATCACCTGACATGATACAATTTAAAATAGAAAATATAAATTTAGCTCTAGTAAATGGATTACGGCGGATTTTTATAGCTGAGACTCCTACTATAGCCATTGATTGGGTTCAAATTAAAAAAAATACAACTATATTAAGTGATGAGTTCATTATTCATCGTCTAGGTCTAATTCCAATACCTTCAGATGAATTCATTAATAAATTAAAGATTCCATGAAAATGTCAATGTATTAACTTTTGTACGAAATGTGCAGTAGAATTTATTTTGGATGTTAAATGTCGTGAAGACAAACAATACCTCATAACAACATCTGATATAATACCATCTTTTCACAAAGAAATCCCAATTCCTTTGGTTAAACTTAATAATGGACAAGAATTATGCTTAAAAGCATATGCTATCAAGGGGATTGGCAAAAACCACGCCAAATGGAATCCGACAATTAATATAGATTTTGATTGCTGTAACAACACTTCTTCTTATTTTCTGGAAGATTGTAATAAACGAAAACAATTTTATTTCAATATTGAAAGTTCAGGTGCATTAAAGCCTGATAATATTATGCTAATAGGCCTCGAAACTTTAAAAAACAAATTAACCTTCTTATTGGATAAATTTAAATGTTAATACTGTAAATAGAATACCAGACCGGGGTGGGTGTGTGTGTGTGTGTGTGTGCAAAAAAAAAAATGGAATAATAAATGATCAAATATTTATTTTGCTTTTAATCATTCAATAAATGCATTAAGACAGAAATTATTGAGCAAGAAATTGATTAGAAAAATTTTGTTTTTATTAAATCATATTTCGTTTTAACCTGATTAGAGTGGTTTAATTCTATATCTTCATTTAATGTATAAGATGAGAAGTTATTATAAATAAAAATGAAAAGTACTAAACTTATCAAAAAAATAGGAATTATAATAATAATAATAAGAACAGTCGAATTGATATTGATTGTTTCTTGTGTGTCATTTGGTGTTGTTGAGTCGGTGGTTTCTTCTTTGGGAGTTTCTTCTGTTGTTTCTAAAGTTGACTGGCTTTCTTCGGTTGTTGGTGGGGTGGTTGCCTTAATAATTATTATTTCTTCTGTTGAGACAACTGTATATGTTTTCGTCGCTGTATCATTTTCCCATGGTGGTGGTGTTGTGGCCGTGGCCGGTCTTTCTGGTGATGTTGTTGCCTGGCTTTCTTGAGGGGTAGATGCTGTCTCCTCATAAGTATCGTTGGTTGTTGTGGTTGTTGTTGTTGTCGAGGGAGGAGTAGTTTCTGTTTCCTCATAGGTGTAGTAATTTTCTGATGATGTTGTTGCCTGGCTTTCTTGAGGGGTAGATGCTGTCTCCTCATGGGTGTCGTTGGTTGTTGTGGTTGTTGTTGTTGTCGAGGGACGAGTAGTTTCTGTTTCCTCATAGGTGTAGTAATTTTCTGATGATGTTGTTGCCTGGCTTTCTTGAGGGGTAGATGCTGTCTCCTCATGGGTGTCGTTGGTTGTTGTGGTTGTTGTTGTTGTCGAGGGAGGAGTAGTTTCTGTTTCCTCATAGGTGTAGTAATTTTCTGATGATGTTGTTGCCTGGCTTTCTTGAGGGGTAGATGCTGTCTCCTCATAAGTATCGTTGGTTGTTGTGGTTGTTGTTGTTGTCGAGGGAGGAGCAGTTTCTGTTTCCTCATAGGTGTAGTAATTTTCTGATGATGTTGTTGCCTGGCTTTCTTGAGGGGTAGATGCTGTCTCCTCATGGGTGTCGTTGGTTGTTGTGGTTGTTGTTGTTGTGGTTGTTGTTGTTGTTGTTGTTGTCGAGGGAGGAGTAGTTTCTGTTTCCTCATAGGTGTAGTAATTTTCTGATGATGTTGTTGCCTGGATTTCTTGAGGGGTAGATGCTGTCTCCTCATAAGTATCGTTGGTTGTTGTGGTTGTTGTTGTTGTTGTTGTGGGCACGCCGCGGCGCTCGAGAACACGCCCACGCAGCCTAGTGTCTACCGAAGGGACGGAGATACGCCGGTCCGAGCTCGGTTCAGAACAGTTGGCCGGACAGAGCGGACGTCCCCGACCTTCACCTCGCCCAGTTTCCTGGCTTTCTTAAGGGGTAGATGCTGTCTCCTCATCAGTTACATTGGTTGTTGTGGTTGTTGTTGTTGTTGTTAAGGGTGGAGTAGTTCCTATCTCTTCATCTGAAGTTGATGGGCGTTCTTGAGGGGTGGATGCTGTCTCCTCATCAGTATCATTTTCTGTTGATATTACTACCAGTCTTGGTTTGGCTGTTGTTGAGTTGCTAATAAGAGGTTTAGTTATCTTTTTCTTTTTAGTTGTTGTTGTGTTGTAAGCTGCTCTCTCATTTTCTGAAGTTATCATTAGGGAGACAAATGTAGATGTTTCCGTCACTGTAACATTTTCCCATGATGTTAGAGGGGCTGTTGATGTTTTCTCATTTTCATCCGTTACAATTAAGTGGGAAGATGTAATTGGTGTAGTTGTGTTTTTCTTTTTGGACCACATACAACTTTTGGTAAATCCAACTATTAATATGAGTATTAGCACATTCATTTTCTTTTAGTGTCAGGAAAAGGTTGATATGTGAATCGATCAAAATTCACAGAAGAAATGAAATAAATTTGCTGTGATTTACTATATTTATATGGTCCACTAGGAAAATCGAGCACAAGACACTGCCAGGGTAGCAGGCACAAACCCCGTTAACAGCACTAGCCTGTGTGAGAGAGAGACACACACACACACGTCCGCTCTCTCCGGGAGGCAGCGTGCCACTGTAAAGAAAAGGAGCCGGAGGATCTTTTTTTTATCTCCTCTCTCCATGGTGTAGGTGCCGGAAGCACTCAACTATCTTTTAATATCAAATCTTGTTTGCTCCCAGTATGTGATTTACCTACCAATTTCAGAAGAATTTCGCAAAATTGTTAGGCAAATTTCCTTACAAATGGTGATTTACTAACAAAAAAAAAATAGAATTTAGTTTTGTTAAAAAAAAAAATATAGCATATTGGAATAATACAAAAATCTATTAATTTCTTTTAATAATTTTTAGTTTTACATTATCATTTTTAATGTATAATTTCTTATTAGAACATATTAAGGAAATTTAATGCTGCTTCCTCTTGATTTTCATAATTAATACAATTCTCCTCTTCATTTAATTCTCCAACTAAAGGAGCTACTATTTTACTATTTTCCACATCTAAATTACACTTCTCTGCCTCTTTAAAATCGTCCTCATTAACTTTTTTCTCAATTTTTATTCGTTTGAATGGTGGTTCTTCTGCTGTGACACTTCCATTACATATAGGTTCTTCTACCTGAACTTCATCTATTACTTTAGAAATAATATCTTTATATTTGGGCATTAGTTTCTTCCTAATGCTATTATTAGTTAAAAGAATTTGTTTAATTGCATCAGAGGCTTGATTTCGGATATTGTTAGCTGGGACATCTGAATAAAAAACAGAATCTAAATTACGTAGATACAGAATTATTTTGTTATTAAAAACTCCAATTTCAGATAAACCAAATGAAATTAAAGCATTAACAGGACACGGAGATTCTCTAATTTCAACAAAGGTTTCACTTGAGTAAGGGATTCGGTTACGACCAATCCCATATATTTTAGAATTTTTGATGTAAACATTTCCTAGTGGCGAACCCATGAAAACTTCATCTTCTTTAGGGTTGGCCACAAAAGGACAAAATTGAACACCTAAATTTATATGTTGACGCAAACACTCGTTCTGAAATTGTGGCTGTTTTTGTATAAGTATTTCATTACATTTTAAAGAACATTGTTTATCTTTATGACCATCTATATACATTGATGCGCTCCAGATTTTACCCTGGGAAGGTTTATCAATTTTTAATGCCTCAGCTATTGGTTGGATTAGATTTTCTTCAAATATTTTCTGAATATCTTCACCGAATTCAATATTTCCAATCTTATTAGGTACTAAGGCAAATTTTGTTCCTCCCGAAACTATAAAACATTTGACCTCCAACAACTTAACGGTTAAGCTAGTTAAATAATCACTGTTAATTCTATAATATTTCATGTTGTTTTGGTTATTTGCCTTGATTTTTTCTTCAAATACAGAACTACCGAGTTTTTCATATTGTTCTTTAAATTTAGTTAATTTCTCTAAAATATTGTTTTTATTCAACTCTCTTAAATTTTCGATGGTTATCAATTTTTTGTGAATATTGGGTGGCTCATTGGGAAGTATATAATAATTCGAACTTGAAGCTTTGTTCAGCATTTCTGCAATAATTTCCATAACCTCTTCATCTTCGTTGATGAAGTTGAGGGTGCTATAATACTTTTCTTCAGTTTGAAGTTGAGGGGGAGGAGGGTGAGATTGATAAATTCCATCTGTAGTCGTTGGTTGGTGATATATTGAGGTTGGATTTTTTGCCTGAATTATTATTTGTTGTTGCTGTAGTTGTGTTGTTGCTGCTGGTGGATAGGTAGTAGAAGGTAAATATTGACCATAATATCCTGAGGTATTCATTGTATGAAAGAGTCAAAATGATATAATGAGTGATGAACTTTTGATATCCTAATTATATACTGACTTTAAAAAAATAAAATATATATATATATATATATATATATATATATATATATATATATATATATATATATATATATATATATATATACACACATTTGGCCCACTTGCCTGGGTCAATTCGGCATAGGAAGGATGAATGAGAACGGGCAACGTCTGCTAGAACTCTGCTGCCTTCATGGTCTTTGTGTCACCAACACGTTCTTCGGCACAAAGCCTCAACACCGAGTATCTTGGAGACACCCCAGATCCAAGCACTGGCACCAGCTTGACCTGATTCTTACCAGGCGTGCAAGTCTACCCAGCGTCAAGATTACGCGTAGCTACCAGAGTGCTGTCTGTGACACCGACCACTCCCTGGTATGTAGCAGGGTCAAGATGCAACCAAAGAAGATTCATCACTCGAAAAAGGCGGGCAGACCTCGCATCGACACCACCAAGACCCGCAACCAGGACAAGGTGGAAGATTTTGCGCACGTGCTCGAGGAAGCTCTTCCTGGCCCAGCTGGGGTCACTGCCTGTAAAAGATGGGAGCACTTCAGAGACGCTGTGTTCAACGCTGCCATTTCCACCTTTGGCAAGAAGACCAGCAGGTCGGCAGACTGGTTCGAGGCTCACTCGGAAGAGATGACACCTGTAATCGAAGAGAAGAGAAACGCCTTGGCAGCCTACAAAGCCTGCCCAAGTCGGCGCAACTTACAGATCCTTCGGGCCGTCCACTGCAAAGTGCAGCAGAGCGCCAGGCGATGTGCCAACAACTATTGGCTCCAGCTCTGCTCCCAGATACAGACTGCAGCGGATACAGGCAATGTAAGGGGAATGTATGACGGCATCAAGCAGGCCCTCGGCCCAATCCAGAAGAAGACCGCTCCTCTGAAATCTGCCACTGGCGAGGTGATTCAGGACCAGACACTGCAGCTGAAGCGCTGGGTCGAGCACTACTCTGAGCTATACGCCAGGGACAATGTGGTCACCGAAGATGCCCTGAGCGCCATTGAGTGTCTGCCTGTGTTAATGGAGCTCGACAGTGAACCGACCCTGGAAGAACTCAGCGATGCCCTAGACTCCCTTGCTTCTGGTAAAGCTCCTGGCAAAGATGGCATTCCTGCTGAGACCTTGAAGTGCTGCAGAGGTAGCCTGCTCATGGAGCTGCACGAAATTCTCTGCCTCTGCTGGGAAGAAGGAGAGGTGCCACAGGACATGAGGGATGCCAACATCGTCACACTGTATAAGAATAAAGGTGACAGGGGCGACTGCAACAACTACCGTGGAATCTCCCTCCTCAGTATTGTCGGAAAGCTGTTTGCTCGAGTCGCATTGAAGAGGCTCCAAGTACTTGCAGAGAGAGTTTATCCAGAATCACAATGTGGATTCAGAGCTGGCAGGTCCACCATCGACATGGTCTTTTCCCTCAGACAACTGCAGGAGAAATGCAGGGAACAGAAGCAGCCACTCTTTGTAGCCTTCATAGACCTGACGAAGGCCTTCGACCTCGTCAGCAGGGATGGCCTGTTCAAGATCCTCCCCAAGATCGGATGCCCACCCAGGCTCCTCAGCATCATCAGATCTTTCCATGAGAACATGAGGGGCACCGTGGTCTTTGATGGCCTAACATCAGGCGCCTTTGACATCCGAAGTGGAGTAAAGCAGGGCTGCGTACTGGCTCCAACCCTATTCGGGATTTTCTTCGCAGTTATGCTGCGGCACGCCTTCGGATCTGTCACGGAAGGCATTTACCTCCGGACCAGGTCGGATGGGAAGCTCTTTAACCTCGCCAGGCTGAGAGCCAAGACAAAGGTTCGGCTGAGGTGTCTGCGCGACTTCCTCTTTGCCGACGACGCAGCAGTCACTGCCCACTCAGCTGAAGACCTCCAACGGCTCATAACCCGCTTCAGCGAGGCCTCTCAGGCTTTCGGACTCACCATCAGTCTGAAGAAAACACAAGTCATGGGACAAGGAGTGGACTCCCCACCTGACATCGGCATCTCTGATTCCAAACTGGAAGTTGTTCACGACTTCGTGTACCTGGGCTCCACAATCTCTGACTCCCTCTCTCTTGATACGGAGCTAAACAAACGCATCGGTAAGGCATCTACTACCATGTCCAAACTGACAAAGAGAGTGTGGGCCAACAATAGGCTAACTGAGTATACTAAGATTCAGGTTTACAGATCCTGTGTCCTGAGCACTCTCCTTTATGGCAGTGAGTCTTGGACACTCCGCGCCCGTCAGGAAAGACGGCTGAATGCCTACCACATGCGCTGCCTTCGACACATCTTGGACATCACCTGGCAGGACAAGGTGACAAACAACAACGTCTTGGGGAGAGCAAGAATCACCAGCATGTACACAATGCTGAAACAGAGACGAATGCGCTGGCTCGGGCACGTTGTGCGAATGGGCGACGGCAGGATCCCCAAGGATCTCCTGTATGGAGAGCTGAGGCAGGGAAAGCGTCCAGTAGGCAAGCCCCAGCTACGGTACAAAGACGTATGCAAAAGGGACCTGAAAGCCATGGACGTCGATCTTGCTATATGGGAGACACTGGCTACAGACCGTTCAGCCTGGAGGCAGTCTGTTCAACGAGGTCTCTCCAAGTTCGAGGAGTCACTTGCCAAGGAATCGGAGGCAAAGAGACAGAGAAGGAAAGCCGGTAACCAGGAAGACAGACCAGAATCGGACTTCGTTTGTGCTCGGTGTGGGATGGACTGCCACTCTCGGATTGGCCTCATCAGTCACACCAGACGCTGCACCAGGATTGACAACTAGGGCGCAACTCCATAGTCTCCCGAGACTGAAGGATGCCTACTACTATATATATATATATATATATATATATATATATATATATATATATATATATATATATATATATATTATTAAATATGACCGAAAAAGTAAGATTAATAATTCTAACACGAATTTTCTCAATCTTTCGTACATTACGCTTCACTGTTGGAGGTAAATCAAAAATCAATTCTCCAAAATTCATTTTTATTTCTAGTCTGACGCGACACGGGCGCGTTTCGTAAAACTTATTACATTTTCAAAGACTTTAGTTCACAAATACACAACTGAATAGAACTTACGTATCTCCAATTTTATATCTACATTTGAGTGAGGTGGAAGGGGTGATGTGGCATTAACACAAGACAGAACAAAATGTGGTATTAATAGGGTATTAATTTCATCAACACAAGACAGAACAAGAGTATTAATAGGGTATTAATTTCATCAACACAAGACAGAACACGAAACAATGGATATTGAATAGAAGTGCTTGTAGAAAGCCTATTGGTCCATATTTCTTGATGCTTCTATATTGGAGCGGAGTCTTGAGGTGGGTAGAATATAGTTGTGATATATATTCTACCCACCTCAAGTGTTTTATATCTTTAATAATCAAATATATGACAAAAGGATAATAATAATAATAATAATAATAATAATAATAATAATAATAATAATAATAATAATAATAATAATAATAATAATACAACTTTAATCTTACTGTGAATCCTCCAGAAGTAGGATGACCAGTATGTTGCTTATTGATTGGTCAAAAGATAGATGGATACTGAATGTGTTGTGGAGCGGTGGGTGTGTGTGGCTGGGAGCAGGTTGAGCACAATGTGGATGAGACACACTGGAGCCACAAACTGAAGGTCTGACGGAGGGCTCTGGGTGCTACTCTCCCGGTGGAGAGAAGTGGTGGGGGTGGGGGGGGGGGTGAGCTCTTAATTTATATGACATTATGTCTCATTGTTCGTTGTTGCTAGTGAGAAAGCAAATGTTTTTCATTATTTTGGGAGTTGACTCCTTTCCCTTTTACCCATTTAATCAACCAATATAGATTTCTGAGCCTACTGGGTTTTATTTATCATATCTACATTTAAACTGTGTATGAAGTCAATTTATAAACTACCACCACATCCCAAATAATTTCATTCACTCTCTCTTTCTCATTCACTCTCTCTCTCTCATTCACTCTCTCTCTCTCTCTCTCTCTCTCTCTCTCTCTCTCTCTCTCTCTCTCTCTCTCTCTCTCTCTCTCTCTCTCTCTCTCTCTCTCTCTCTCTCTCTCTCTCTCTCTCTCTCTCTCTCTCTCTCTTTCTCTCTCTCTTTCTCATTCACTCTCTCTTTCTCTCTCTCTTTCTCATTCACTCTCTCTTTCTCTCTCCCTTTCTCATTCACTCTCTCTCTTTCTCATTCACTCTCTCTCTCTCATTCACTCTCTCTCTCTCTCTCTCTCTCTCTCTCTCTCTCTCTCTCTCTCTCTCTCTCTCTCTCTCTCTCTCTCTCTCTCTCTCTCTCTCTCTCTCTCTCTCTCTCTCTCTCATTCACTCTCTCTCTCTCTCTCGTTCTTCTTTTCTTTTCTTTTCTTCCACTAAAATTAAACTAAATTATAAAATATCTTCCAGACAGTCAGCAGCGAGAATTCCACGTGGTGTATAAATTCTACCGTCATAACCACAAATAAGTAAACAAGTACAATACAATAGTTTTATTTAAGCATATCCATATAGAGCTATGTCTTTATTAGATGCATCACGTGACAGTTGGGCCATTTTAATAAAGCTTTGACGGTTCATTCCTTCAAGAAAACTTTGATGAGCTCGTTCATTTATTTTGCCGACAATCTGCCATAAATGATCGATTGAAAAACGAGATGATTCAGACTGAATCATACATTTTATAGTATTATTATTACTTACACTAGGAAATATTTTTTCAACAAAATCAACATAGGATGGTGTAGGTTGACGAATAAACTGTAGCAAATCATTATAAGATATCGAAAAAACTTTTTGAGTTTTAGTTATTTTATGACAAATCTTTCTAAGATGAATGAATATATCATATGCTCTCGAGGAAGATTCAGTTATAGCTAAACGATACAGAGCTCCATGAATTTCATTTCTATTAAGACCATATAGGTAATATAACATTAAAATTTCATCATGATCAAAAGCTAAACGTAGACTACCTGGTAAGACAAAATTTGTACGAGGATGGAAAAGAATAACGGCTTCAGCTTCAGAAGCCACATTATGACTTACTGGAATAACTTGCATGGCATCACCATCGAAGTCAGCATGATTACCATGCACAATGCTAGTGGGGATAGCCATGACTGGATAGATCCAAAAAGCTTTCACCCGATGCAAGGTAAAATTTCTATCATCAAGTGTAGGATAACGGTGGGCAAGAACATAATGTGGACAATCTAGTCGTCTCCATACACTAATAGGAAGAATACATTCATCTGGTTCAAGTTCATTACAGGGGGTAATAATGACGCGGGCTGAACCAATGTATCGTTTATTGTGTCCATGTTGACGTATAGAAGAAAATTTACCACTTTTCATTCGACTCAACACTGATCCATAACTCGTTTTAACTTTACTCATATTTACATTAGGATCTGAAATAAGTTTTTTTGTAAAACGGCAATGATCGTTGATGATTCATAAGGAAGGCTAAAGGTGGAATTAACCGGTGAATTCCATTCGATAACTTTATATGCACACTATAATTAAGTTCATTAGGATCATTTCTTAATTCAAATTGTGATTGGGTTGTAAATCGCTCAAATAAAATTCTTGGGTTTCTAAAGAGGAATTTATCATGAGTGTTATTATTATCTGCTTTTGATGAGCTATTTCCTTGCCAAATATGATTAAGGTAAATTCTAAATTCAGCATATGAATGTTCATATTTTGTTTGGCACGCTTTACATTGCCATCCACCTGTTGTTGGACGAAAAATACGGTTTCTCACTTTAAGATAACGAAAAATAGCATTAGAAAGACCCTGGACTGAATTTGCATTTGGGAATACACTTGATAATAATTCTTCATGGGGTTTGAAAATTAAATGACATTGAGATCACTTTATAAAACGAGGATAACTATCATTTAAGTTTCTAGTTAAAACTTTATAATTACTCATGTAACGTTTAAATTTATTTCGATCAATACAAATTACTCAATTTACAAAGTAACAACTAGGACAGATTGACTGACTAAATGCTATGAAATATTTTAGATCTGTCTTAACCAGTTGGTTTGTTAATTTAGATATTCGTATATACTTATACGATATATTTTCATTTCCAATATTTTGTTTTCCTTTCATGTTGCTTTCAAAATTAGTAGATTTAGATTTAATGTTGCAAATATTTAATACAATGTCATCATAAGTTTCTAATGAAATTTTTAAAGGTTTTATTGTATAATATGATTGTTGTTTTTGTCCCAATTGGGAAACTTTTTTACCCATGAAAGCTTTTTCGATATTTAATGATGTATTTTTATATCCCTTAATAGGTATTAACCATTTGTAAGAGGTCATTATAGTAAAAGAGTGTTAGTATTTATGAAAAAAATATTACATCGCGTTCCTATATAAAGTACAGTACCCTTCCTTCTGATATTATTTATTCTCTGACTCCCAAACCTTACAATGGTTAGGAAGAATCCCACTCAAACTAAAACTTCAGCATCAGTTATGGACATAGCAGCAATTGCTAATCAACCTGAAGTGGTTGAATTAACTAACAAGAAACAATCACGCAAAAGGAAATCACAATCTCCTAATGCTCTATATCTTAATTTATTTATTATTAATGAAGAACAGGAAGACGAAAAATATTTAATTACATACAATTCAGGTAATAGGAAACTGAAAACCAAGGAAGAAATTATCCAAAAAGTGGATGAAACTTTTCATGTATTTAAAGAAAGTCAAAGAGAAGAAAGTAAATACCGCATCATTGCAGGGCATGAAGATAAAAAAATGGACAAATGCGAAAGTATTTTGATTAAGTTTTATAAAAAAACATTGCCACCATCAATTCCAAATATACCCATTCCCGAAGTTGTGGTAATGGAACCTGATGAAGGAAAAGGAAAAGAAATTTCGGCTTCAGAGTTATCAGTAGAAGAATCATCGCAAGCATTTATATCTCCATCTCCATCAACATCCACAGCAAAAACAGACGCTAACCTTATCCAAGATCCATTATGTTCATCAGAAAAAGTTGTTTTTAACACCCCTCCATCTTCACCATCACCATCATTTCCTTAGGTACTTAAATTACTGCCACCACCACCACCACAACAACCACCACCAACTCCAACTTTATCCATCCCCCCCCCCAAAAAAAAATGTGGTAATAGAACAGATGATGATGGAAAAGAAGAAAAAGAAGAAGAAGAAAAATTTCAAGCACTATATATCTCATATCATTGTTCCATTTTGATCACCATCATAATTCCCTTAGAAACTTAAAATAGAATATTAAAAAAATTGTATAAACTATATGAATTATAAAATTATAACTATAACCACCATAATATAATAAACAAAAATATATAACTTATTTTTTTTTCCTAATGTATATATATATATATATAGCTTACCATTTCATTCACTATAATTTAGTTCAACATGTTGAAGAACAAAATAGACATAGGACAGATTACATCACTATATCAACCTCCTCCAGATGGTTGTTATGCTGGTGTTGTTGTTGATAGTATATTTAAACATAGAAAACTGACAATAATGAAGAATATTGAAACTATTTTAAAAAGTCTTAATTATCAGCTTCTCTATTTACCATCAAAAAGTAATGAGAATAATGGCACTTATGATGATCTATTAGAGATGTTAGAGATACTTCCACCCAAACTACCAATATATACCAATTCCTTTCTTGTTATTTATGTGACGCATGGTAATGCAAATGGATACAATGAAGACGAAGAGTTACTAAATGTACCTCATTATAATAGTTCACCTCTAAATATCAGGCGGCTAGTCGAACAATTTGAAAATGAAATTAACCGGCCCAGTCTTCAAAAAACATATATATTTATTGTGGTTACTGACAACAGTAGCAGCAAAAAAGACTCTTCAGAATCCTCTTCCTTTGTATCTTTTTATACAAAAGCTAACACTAATGTAATGTATGTTAGAACAGAGACATCAACCACATCTTGTTTAGACAAAATACTCCTAATGAATGCTGACCTAAGATCTATTGTATCAATTATTTTAGGGGAATTAAATTCTCTGTAACACTGTTATGAATATGAGAATATATATCGTTGGGAGTTGAATTTTCCAACTGACATAAATTATCAGACAGCTTACTGGGACGAATATTAATGTAATAATGTTGTCGACATTGTGGACATGGAACAATAATGGGCAACAGACTAGGATAACTATTTATAACATATGCTATGTTGGAATCTTTTCTAAACCGATCATCTTTCTGGCTATATTTGGCCAGTGTGTGGAATATTCGCCAATAAAATGGGCCCCAAAATTTTGTACCCATACGCTGAGGCAAAGGATATGTTTTTGTGGTAGCTGTCGTATAATGCAATGAACCGGGTGGAAATTTAGATGTGGCTGTTGAAATGAAAGATAATTCGCCTTCAACAAGAGGCACTGCCCCATCAGCTTCTAGTTTATTCAGAAGATCTACCAAATTCGAAACTCCATTAATGCGAAAGTTTGTCTGAAAAAGTTGTTGTAAATATTTTAAGCGACTGATATCATTTGTTATATAGGTTTCTAAAGCAAAGAATGAAGGCTTAATTTTATATTTATTATTATTTTAAATTTTACTGTTAATAATAGACTGGGCCTCGAATAAGAAAATATTATGAAGTTCCTTGGGACTTTTTAGTTGGATACCATTATTATCTCTGTCATCATCACCATCTTCATCATCTACATAAACCACCATATTGACGACTGTTTGAAGTGTATATAAAAAGGATGAAATTAAGATATTATTGGCGGACTGAATAGTTGATGAGTTGGTTTGATAAGAAGGGTTTAGAGCTTGAATGTAATAATCTAAGATTATTGAAAACGTATATAATATAAATGTTGGTAAACAAAAAAATGGCTGGAAATTTTACATTCCTTTTATTATCAAAAAACAGTTTATAATTGAAAAGACACTTCTGTTGCTGCTGCTTTTCCATTTTTTGTATTTCTCTAAAAACAATATTAATGTTTTAATGATAATTTGTACATGACCCTGGTAACGGGAATATCTTGAGGTTATATTGAGATGATTTTGGGCTATTTAGTGTTCCCGTGGCCCGATCCTAGCTAGACCAAGCCGCCAGTGACAGCTGATTAACTCCTAGGTACCTAATTCAAGTTCAAGTATGTTTATTGAGATAAGCAATAAATACATTTCTACCCCCCCAAGGTACCTAATTACTACTAGGAATCAGGGGCATCAGGGTGAAAGAAACTCTACCTAATGTTTCTCGCGGGCACCCAGGATTTCGATCCAATGTGCTGTCAACTCAGCTGCGCGGAACAATTTTATTTCTTTAAAAGTTTTTTTTTTATGAATTATCCTAAATAAAAAACAATAAGCAATGACTGTATTTTTAATAATAATATTATTCTTTATAACAGTTATAATAATTATTTATTTATGTAAAAGAGGAGAAAGAGGAAGAGACAAAGGAATAGATGCAGCAGGTGGAAGTGTAAGTGGCAGTGAAGGAGGAGGTGAAAGAACAGATGCAGGTGGTAGAGGAAGTGAAGGAGGAGGAGGAGGAGGTGAAGGAACAGATGCAGGTGGTAGAGGAAGTGAAGGAGGAGGAGGAGGAGGTGGCGACAAAGGAACCGATGCAGGTGGAAGAGGAAGTGAAGGAGGAGGAGGAGGTGGCAACAAAAGAACAGATGCAGGTGGAAGAGGAAGTGAAGGAGGAGGTGAAGGAACAGATGCAGATGGAAGAGGAAGTGAAGGAGGAGGTGGCGGCAAAGGAACAGATGCAGATGGAAGGGGAAGGAGGAGGAGGTGGCGGCAAAGGAACAGATGCAGGTGGTAGAGGAAGTGAAGGAGGAGGAGGAGGAAGAGGAACAGATGCAGATGGAAGAGGAAGTGGAGGAGGAGGAGGAGGAGGAACAGATGCAGGTGGAAGAGGAAGTGAAGGAGGAGGAGGCAAAGGAATAGATGCAGGTGAACTGGTACAATTCTCTATGACTCAAACAGGGAAACAATACAACATCAGGAAATAAATTTTAGAATCACTATTCTTCCCATTTATTGAGGAAGATATAAGAATAAAATCAGGTTTTTTCATTGTTCCTACATTACCATTATCATATAATCTTAAGAATAAATTTGAAATTGAAAATACCATAGTAAAACCTTTTAATACCTTTCTTATTAATTAAAATAATGCTTACAAATGTTGGCATAATAGTGAATCTTTTCACATAAATAAAATATTGCAAAATTGTGTATATGATAAAGGATATTATTCCAAAAACCCAATTGTTTTAATATTTCCATGGAATATTTCAGATAGTGTTGACGTTACTGATTTGAGTGAAATACGAGATGTCCAGTTAAATAATCATATAGAATCAATACGAGTAAGATCACAAAATGAATCCAAACCAATTTACATGAATAGACTCTGGATATCATGTACCCATGCAGCCAGTCAAGATTTATTTATACAGGGATTTTCAAAATATGATTTCCCAATGGAAGAAGATTCATTACCGCCATTTGTGGTAAAAAAAACTTGAACTTCAAGAAGGTAACAATGAAGTGGAATATAAAATTGAGACAAGGAACATTATATTTAAAAATATAAAATTGAACATTAAGGTAGAGGGGTCTGAAGATATGGATATGGTAGAAGAGGTGGAGGAAAAAAAAGGAGAAACTGGAGAAGGAACCACCATTTTCATATAATCCCAATAGACCATTATATACTACTACAGTTCGTTCTCTTCTTTCCTTCCTTCAAAAATATCAATTATCCTCCTCTCTTTTTTTTTTTTTTTAATGATGGTAAAATTATCATATTATTTTTTAATAAACTTGAATCGAATTCAAATTTCTATAAAGGTTATGATACAAAAAATCTAAATAATAGAACAAAATGAAGGAAAGTAGTCATGTACCTATGCCAAATATCAGGATGAGATGAGATTGTTGAACCTCTCCCCCTACTCCTGGTAACCCCAAAATACTATGATGTCAACAGATGGGAGCAGACAGTAGAGAATCCACCATTTGTATAAGGAGAAGGATTATGGGGAAATTTATTTTCTCTGTTTATTACTTCAGCCAACAACATATCCTTCAACATCGATCTTAACAGACGTCTGGAATACACCATCATACAGAGTCGTCTCTCGACACCAACCAAAAATTTGGGTATCAGGAAAATAAATATGACTACAGTCGAACACTATGGTAGTAACTCCCAGGCACCTTGTGTGTACGTCGCATTAAATCAGTACTGGAAAAGAGTGGTAAAAGATGTTACTTTTTAATATAATATCATAATGATCTTTTAAGAGGAAATGACATCATATCATTCTGACAGTATATATATTAGTGAATGTAACTCTTAGGCTGTTCATTTGTGCTAATTCACATGGAGAACAAAGAGGCTGGGGCCAAGATAAGCCCTCGTTACCTCCAGTTTAACAGTGAAATAGGGAAAAGTATTAAACTTTAAAACGTTGGCATTTTGCAGGCTCGTAACGTTAGAACATTTCGTCTATTGGTGGAAAAGAGAATTGCTTGTGGAGCCATACCTTCTAAAGGACGATCATGAGGATGCTCTGACTATAATGTGGGATACCTCCTGAATGACAATCAGTTGAGGATGCTCTGACTTATAATGTGGGATACCTCCTGAATGACAATCAGTTGAGGATGCTCTGACTGTCATACTGAAGCGTATGGATACCAATGATAACGCATGATAACATTCATTAAGTTATCTTCTCAGCTCATTACCACCAACTTTTTCACCAAAAAAATGGATGGAATTGAATTATCTATTGACATAAATGTAAAGGTTGAAGCTTATCATCTTCTTTCCTCACAAATTGTAAGTATTAGTTATCATTCTCTTTCATTATTATATGTCGTACTTAGTAGTCTTTATGGGTTAATTTAGGTTAGGTAGCCGAAAATTTTAATAATATTTATGAAAATACATTGAAATTTTTTTTACAGGCTGAAGGAAGGATGGATGTTATTCTACATTTACCTTCTACTCTCCCTGACCTTTTTACCCAATTATCATATAATATACTGATGATTGATACTTCAACTTCAATGAGTGTTTATTGGTCAGCATTAATGAACCAATGGAATAAGTATATGGCTCCTATTTTAGAGAAGTGTGGAAATGAAACTGTTAGGTATACCTTTAGTGATGTTATTGAGAAAAAGGGATGTAGCCCACAGATTCAAAAAAGTGATTTTAGAAATAGTTCTACTGATTTAATCGGAGCATTAAAGAAAATTCAAGAGGAAATTGAAAGTTGTCAATCAAAAGATATTAAAGTGTTTTTTATTACTGATGGCTTCCATAGTGTATCAAGAGATAAGGCTGAAACTCAACTTGAAAAAATGAAATGTCCTGTTGGAAAAAAGTGTGAATTTTTTGTGTTAGGAATTGGAAAAAAATATCCAGTTAAACAGAGTTTATTTTTACAAGCACAACTTAATACTGGAAATACAATACCAAATTTATTTCAAGTACTTGAAATGGATGATATGGAAGATGTAATGAAGAATATAAGTAGTCATTGCAGTTCTGTAAAAATACGTTTATACAAGGAAGGCTCTTTATTGCCTGGTGGAACATTAGAAAGTGAATTTTATCTTGATGAGAATGTTTATCTTAAACAATATAATGGTGAAAAAATATACATGTTTACAAATAGCAAAACTGAATATATTCTTCATTTACAATTTCAAGATTTAAATGTAAAAATAATGGATCAACTGATTACACAATGGAATCGGAGAATAATTCAAATTTATAACAAAGACAAAGATAATTTTTTTTGAGAGAGAGAGAGATTATTAACATAGAAAAGAAAATTTGTGATGAACTATTTCTAAGGATTATGAACATAAAAGATGTAAGAGGTAATTTTACTGGGCGTTTTAAGGGAGTTTACACCAATATTGAAACTAATCTCAGGGAAAAAATCAATGGAATAAAGAAACTTATTGAGGAAGGACAATATCTTAAAGAAATGGAATTAGCTGGAAATGGAATAAAATAACGGCAATGGTAGCTTACTTACTTACAAAAATTGGTAGTCACAATACAGCATATGGCTTGCACATAAAAGAAGACAGCAATGAACACAATGATAAGGTTGTTTGATATTACATAAAAATTAGGAGATTGGGTAACACTAGGTACAGAGCAAATTTAAAGCTCAGTGTAGGAAACTAAGAAGATGAAGTTAGGTACTTTTTGGTACCTAACTGGTACCAAAATGTTTGGTACCTTTGGTTATTGAGATATCCTTTATAATCATAAGAGTTATGTTCAACATTCATATTTTTTATTATTATAAAATTATATATTATTATTAAAAATATATATATATATATATATATATATATATATATATATATATATATATATATATATATATATATATATATATATATATATATATATATATATATATATATATATATATATATATATATATATATATATATATATATATATATATATAAATAAACAAATTACCAAAATGCAAATATTTGTAAAAACTTTATCTGGAAAATCAATAACAGTAGATGTGGAGTCTAATGAATCTATTCAAAGTGTAAAAAACAAAATTCAAGATAAAGAAGGTATACCACCAGATCAACAGAAGTTGATATTTTCCGGGAAACAGTTAGATGATCAACACACTATAAGTGATTATAATATTCAAAAGGATTCAACCCTCCACTTGGTATTAAGATTACGAGGGGGAGGATAATGAATATTTACATCTGACGAATGAATATTTAAATGGGTACTCATCTTTATAATCATAGGAGGCGATGGCACAACTAAAGCTAAGATTATATTAGAATTTGGATAAACATAAACACATACATTATCAATTAGAGGGTGAGTCTTTAGGAGAGATTCGATCTCACCTAAACTTACATCTTCGCCATTCTTTAATCTCTGGAAATTTATTTTACGATCAATTATGCGTAACATTCCTGATTCACAATTAATCTCCCCAATATCACCAGTTTTAAAACTCCAAATACCTCTTTTGGATAAGAAAAAGTCTCCACCATCACCTCCTTTTCCAGTAATCCTTGAATATTCTCGGGCCACCATAGGACCACTCACTACAACTTCCCCTCTAGGATGCGGCTTATCTGTCGTTTTAAAATCTCCTTCAATCCAATCAATTAATGATAGTTTTACTCTATAATTAGGATCACCACAAAGTAATACATCATCACTTTTGTTGCTGCTAGTAATACAAGCCGTAGTTTCTGTGGTACCATACCCTATTATTACTGAACAATTGAATAGCGTTCGAAGCTTTTGGTATGACTTTTGAAATTAAATCACCTCCAATGATAACTGTCATCAATCGATTACCAAAAAACTGCTCACATATTTTCCGTAAAATATATTTATCCCAAACATGAGTAATCCATTTCAGTTTAAAAAAATTTTCAAAGGCTATATGATCCCAAATTGAATAATTATTTTTTGTAATTCCATTCATTATATATTTTAACATAGAGGATACAAAAAAAACACAAGTAGGTTGAGCTTCAATAAAATCCCCATGACATCCTTCCAAGATCTGCGGACTTTTGTTAGTTAATGTAGAGGGTGAGAAATAGGCAATTGTAATATTCATAGCAATACAAGATAATTCAATTATTAATTCTGTGACATAAGCCAATGGAAGATATGCTAAGTATAAGTTCCCCAATTGTCGATAATCAGCACGAATACAAAATGCTGATACCGCAGAGAAAATATTACCATGAGTTAACTTCACTCCTTTAGGTTCGTCAATAGTACCACAGGTATACATGATAAATGCCACATCACTCTCATCAATATATTTAATGTTATCCTTACATATATCCTCATTTTCTTTGCCGGCAAATATTAAACTATAATATGAAATTATGTTAAAATTGTCACTCGTTTTATATGGTGAAACTGTTGGTCCTATTTTATTGATATGATCATCTAAGATAATGACATAATCTATTTGAGGACAAGTAGGTAAAATTTCCTTTTGGAGTTTAACTAATAATGGTCCACAAGAGGTAATAATAATTCGAATTTCTGTTTCCAAAAGAGAATTGATAATTGTTTTGGGGGGCAAGTTTGTTGGAAGACTGACGACAATTGCCCGTTGTCTAAGGCATCCAAGAGCTGCAATAAGCCATTCTTTCTGGGTTTCAGCATATATGGCAATCGATTGTTGTTGATTTACCCTATTATCATTATTATTATTATTAAAGTTAAAATAATAGTTTAAACCAATGCCGAATTTAATTACCAATTCATTGACCTCTTGATAAGACTGGTATATATATTTTCCTATATTAAATTTTTCTATACATTTGTTTCCACCAAATCCTTGTCTTTTTTCTAAAAGCTGTCGAGTACCTAGACAATCATCTAAACCATAATTGGCAGCAGCAAATTGTAGAATTGATCATCATTATTGCAAGTATTTCACAGCACACCAGTCTAAAAACAAACTTCAAAATAGCACCTGTCTATCAGTTTATAACCAAAATGTTAGATCACTTGGTAAACATTTTGACGATTTAAATGCATTACTCACAGCAATAGGTACTAACCTATCGTTCATTATTTTAACAGAAACTTGGCTAAATAAAGACTATACCCAACTCTACAACTTAGCTGGTTATAAAGCCATTCATAACTGTAGGCCTAATAAAAAAGGTGGTGGCACAGCTATATATTACCGAGATACATTTATCTGCAACAGTGTTATTAGTGACAGAGATGACTACTGTGAATATACTTTTGCTCAGTTTACAATTACTGTAAATCCCTTAAATCCTCTTTGACTATTGGAGCCATCTATAGATTTCCCAATACTAACATAGCTTCTTTCTCGGACAACCTAAGGAATCTTATTATAAACAACAATCTCAACAAAAACCACATCATTCTGGGAGGAGATTTTAATATTGACCTGGGTCAACAAAATTGCTCTCAAGTTGACTATTTCCTTAACAGCATGAACTCCTGTATGCTAATCCCCACAATCACCAAACCTACCCGAGTCACTCACACATCAGCCACTACCTTGGACCACATCTGGACAAACATAACAGCTCCCCTTGTATCTGGTATAATCTACGACAGAACAACTGATCACTATCCTACCTTTCTCATAGCGAACATGGACATAACACCACCAAAAAGCAAGAAACTTTCATTTAGGCTACACAGTGAATCAGCTTTAGACAATCTTACAGAGGCACTTTACAATATTAACTGGGATTCTGAATTCAATAATACCCATGATATAAATTCATTAGTTAACCTCTTCATCTCCAAAACTCTAAGCCTCTACAACCTTCATTGTCCCCTTCTTACCAAGCAAGTAACTGACAAAAGATTAAACAATCCATGGCTCACAAGTGGCATTCTCAACTCAATCAACAAGAAACATGAATATGAAAAGAAAGTTAGGATTGGCCTAGTTTCAAAGGAAGTAGCTAAAAGGTACTCATCAATGCTTACCAGTATCATAAGAAAGGCAAAACTTGCATATTATGTGAATAGATTCAATGAAGCAAAAGGCAACATGAAAAGCACTTGGAAAACTATCTCTAGTATCCTAGGAACTAAACAACACTCACATAACCAAATAAAACTCTACAAGGATGGGGATATACCGTCAACTGATTTAGAAATGGCAAATGAATTTAATAGTTTCTTTTCATCGGTTGGTGCTAATCTTGCCAGTAAAATCCCACAGACTCAGACACATATTAACACATATCTCTCAGGCAGCTATCCAAACTCTCTTCTCCTTTCACCAATCAGCCCGGCAGATGTTGTGTCCATCATACATTCTCTAAAAACCAAGGCAGGGAACACCAGTCAAATTCCGTCCATTGTGTACAAGAGAGCCTCCCATGCCCTTGCCCCACCCATAGCACTACTGTTCAACAAATCTATAGAGTATCACACCTTCCCTGATATCCTCAAAAAAGCAAGAGTAACGCCAGTCCATAAAGGAGGCAATCCGGCGGACATAAACAATTATAGACCAATATCAAATCTACCCACTCTATCAAAAATATTTGAAAAAATTATTTACAAACAGCTCTATTCCTACCTCGTAAAATTCGACATACTCAGCCCCTGCCAGTTTGGCTTCCGGTCCCAAAAGAGCACCAATGATGCAATCATTAATCTCCTTGACATTATCTACTCAGCCCTTGACAAAAATGAGTTTCCGATTGGACTCTTCATTGACCTAAGAAAAGCCTTTGATACTGTTAATCACAACTACCTCTTACTTAAACTCCAGCATTATGGAATCCGAGGCCTTGCCCTTGACTACATCCGATCCTATCTTAGTGACAGACACCAATATGTAACCATCAATGACACAACTTCTTCCACTCAACCAATTACCATTGGAGTGCCACAGGGCAGCATCTTAGGACCTCTTCTATTTCTTATATATATAAACGATCTGCCTAATGTCTCTAATATTCTCAAACCTATATTGTTTGCTGAAGATACTACCCTTATCTACTCAAACCTCAACCCACATACACTAAATAATGTTGTGAATAATGAATTAAAAAAAGTCCACTTATGGATGTCAACGAACAAACTAACATTAAACATCGAAAAGACTTACTACATCTTATTTGGAAGCAAATCATCAAATGCAATTCAGCTACAGATAGACAACATTAACATCAGTAATAAAAATGATGGCAAGTTTCTTGGCCTATTCCTAGACAAGAGACTCAACTTCAGCACCCACATTCAACACATAACTAAGAAAGTCTCTAAGACAGTTGGTATACTCTCCAAAATCAGATATTATGTTCCTAACTCTGCTCTCCTCTCACTATATTATGCACTAATCTACCCCTATCTTAATTATGGTATCTGTGCATGGGGGTCTACCACTGCAAACCACCTTAAGCCCATCATCACACAGCAAAAATCTGCTATCAGAATTATAACTAACTCTGCTTTCAGACAACACTCAGCTCCCTTGTTTAAATCCCTAAACTTGCTAAATATTAACTCCCTCCACACATTCTCTTGTGTCAACTACATTTACAAAACCCTGTTCTTAAATGCAAACCATGCTCTGAAACTCTCCCTGGACAGATGTAATAGGACCCATTATCACCACACCAGAAATAAATATCTCTTTGATATCCCCAGGGTCAAACTTAATCTGTGTAAACACTCTATGCAAATTAAGGGACCTAGTCTATGGAACTCACTCCCTAGTGAATTGAAAAACTGTAAAACTTTTACCTTATTTAAAAGCAAAACCCAAAAGTACCTAACTTCATCTTCTTAGTTTCCTACACTGAGCTTTAAATTTGCTCTGTACCTAGTGTTACCCAATCTCCTAATTTTTATGTAATATCAAACAACCTTATCATTGTGTTCATTGCTGTCTTCTTTTATGTGCTAGCCATATGCTGTATTGTGACTACCAATTTTTGTCAACTACCATTCAAGCTGTCATTGCAATCAATCTTATATTGTTTCTGCTGTATTGTGCCTACCAATTTGTTGTCAACTACCATTTTAAGTTGTCATTGCAATCAATCTTAGCTACCTATGTGCTTTAATATACTATACCTACAATTTTCTCTCATCTTTTTTTTTTTTTTTTTTTTTTTTTCATTTCATGTAATCTGTTATCATTTTTTTGTCTATAAATTTTGCAAGTATTTACCTCCTTAAAATTTTCTTATATTAAGGACCTGCCCGAAACGCTGCGCGTGCTAGTGGCTTTACAAGACTGTAATTACCATATTTGTATCTTCACATTCCTTATGTACATTCTTGTATATGCATAAATAAAATAAAATAAATAAAATAGAATAGAAGGGGCTGTAATTACTTGAGACTTTATTAAATTATTAACTAGAAAAAATCCATCATATCTTCCTCCCTTTTTGAAGCTCATATTTAGAAAAAAAATAGTCTTGGTTTCTTATTATATTTATATATATATATATATATATATATATATATATATATATATATATATATATATATATATATATATATATATATATATATATATATATATATATATATATATAAAATACAGATTCAGCACTTTGAGATTTGGGGAAACGACAATTTATATCATTACATTATTATTAGCTGTTTTACACTAATCAAGTGTGGACCACTCACTGAAGGTCCCAACACAATCCTGACTTCTCATCCTTTCGCTCCTTATCCTCGTCCTCTTTTCCTTCTTATTACTAATCACTTTCCACATTGACATTAAATTTAATTCTATCAAATGGAACTAGGTCATTAATATTTTTAGCTAACAGCTTACATTCCACCTCATTATTGCCATCCTGATGCTCAAAATCTGATCATTGTAGTAATAACCAGTGGCTGCATCCTCAATTTCCTCTTTAGAGAGAGCTAAGTCATATGACATATGACATTCTACAAGACTAGGGTCAGCCTTTTGTAGTTCACTCAAGGTGGTACCCATGCCTTGGGCAGATGTGGCAGGAGGTAATGGTAGACTCTCCACTGTGTCCTCGGCCTCGTCATCGAGTCGGGCCATGAACGTATCCACAAGGTCCACTTCGTCACCAAGCAGCTTTAAGATTTTAGAGAGAGAGAGAGAGAGTGAATGAGAAAGAGAGAGTGAATGAGAAAGAGAGAGTGAATGAGAAAGAGAGAGAGAGTGAGAGAGAGAGAGAGAGAGAGAGTGAGAGAGAGAGAGAGACAGAGAGAGAGAGAGAGAGAGAGAGAGAGAGAGAGAGAGAGAGAGAGAGAGAGAGAGAGAGAGAGAGAGAGAGAGAGAGGAGGACTCAAATAGAAAACGGGATTCAATGAGATGATGACAGTTTCCTGTCAGGCTATATACAAGCCAGAGCCCCTCCACACATTCTTCACAGTTGCTCTCCACACAGGACCAGGTCAGTGTTCTCATTTCCTTACCATAACAGATTTTTTTTTTTTATATATTATACCAGAGTGTTTGTTTGTTTTTTACAGTGAAACTGTGGGTATGGGTTGTTAATGTCATCCCAATATTTTTGTGCTTGTGAATTATTTTTTAAATTTGTGTTTTAATCTTTTAATAGTGACGAAAATATATCTTCGTTTTCCTTAACAAAGTCGCTTAATGCTGTAATGATAATGTGACGGTACTGTGGTAATTCTCCAAATTCGGAACTATTTAATATATCCACCGTAATGAGATGAGGTGGAATATTTTGTATATAATCATAAAAACATACAAATATACGGAAAAAAGGAGATACTAGATTTTTACAGTTTAGTGTTTTATTTTCTTTGCTCATGGTATTGCCTAACTTTATATTTCTGAGGGATAAGCTATTTTTATATACAATTAGGAGGAAAATTATATAATAGTCTAAAGCTTGTCCTCGTATGTCATAAACTGTCCAATATAAAGCATCCATAAACTTTTCATCATTCAGATATTTCTCGCTCTGTGAGGCAATGAGACAGAGCCGATCCACACTTGATTCACAGTTGATCTCCATCCACGCGATCAGGCCAGTGTTCTCATTTCCTTGCCATAAAGGATTTTTATTTTGATATTCTAATAGACTGTGATATATATCACTATGGTTCTCAGATAAATATGCAAGTGATGGTTTTATGAATGGTGAATTAATTTTATAGCAAGAATATATTAGGCAGTATAAAATAGGAATATATAAATATTTTTTAAGAGTATCCAATAGTTTTAAATCATGGAGATAAACCATGTGATATAGTGCGCCATGAATTGCTGATTCCATTGACTCGTTTGGCAATATATCTGTAAAGAGAGAATGAAATATTTCACCAATGGCATGAATCATAATGCGGAAAGTAATATTTTCATTAAAATAGATTGGGATGGTTTTAGATTTTTGAGCAACATTTATAAATTCTTTAACTGCCCATATATTTGTATCATTTACATCGCCCAGTTTATTTAGAAAAAATACGGAATATTCACAAAGTTTGTCAGATATAAATTTAAGAGAATTTTCTGACCACTTTTCAATTTTATTTAATAAATTATTTTCATGAAGTATTTTTTGGAATTCAGGAGACATTTTTAATTTTCCACTTTTTATCTTACCAGAAATATTTCTTTTTCTGTGTGAAGAAATAAATATACTTTGTAATTTGGGAATCAAGAGTTTAAATATACATGATATTGATAGCAATTCATGGCTTAATTTTTCTCCATTATCGCCTAATTCCCATATATTTTCAGTTTCCAGTGTATTGAGAGCGGAAAATATAAGATCTGGAATGTTAGTCATCACACCATGTCTAGGAAGAAAAATGTTAGTATCACGTATATAAAATGTCATGTTAACTTCCCTGACTAATTCTGGTGGAAGGATAGTTTCAATGGGGATCACTCGACTTATGATTTGAATAAACCAATTAGTTAATCTACGGGGATCTAGAATAAGATTATTTTCTGTTGTAGATATATCTGATGTTTCAGATGTTTATTCAGGTAAGGTATATACATACAAGTGATGTTACATTAATGGATTGATATATAGATAGAGCTAGTACATACAATGCCTAAAGCCACTATTACGCAATGCGTTTCGGGCAAGAAAAAACATTAATATCTAGAACTTAATACTAATTGAGCATAAAGAATAAAAGATGTTGAGAACAAATACAAATAAAGATAAAAAAAAAGGGGGAACATGACTGAAAAAGCAGCACAAATACAATAGGTTGACAAACAGTGTTGATTAAAAAAAAGAAAAAAAAAGAAAATAACAGACATGGGTTGACAATAGAGGAGTGAGGTAGATTACAGGGAATTTATTAGGTAGTGTTTAGTTTTTATCTTAAACTGGTTGAGAGAGGTACAGTCTTTAACATGGTTGGGAAGGTCATTCCACATTCTGGGCCCCTTGATTTGCAGAGCATTTCTAGTTTGATTAAGACGTACTCTAGGAATATCAAAACTGTATTTATTTCTGGTGTGGTGCTCATGGGTTCTGTTACAACCTTCTATGAAGCTTTTAAGATCAGGATTGGCATTATAGTTTAGCGTTTTATATATGTATAATACACATGAGAGAATGTGCAGTGACTTAATATCTAACATATTAAGAGATTTGAGTAGGGGTACCGAGTGATGTCTGGGGCAAGAGTTGGATATTGTTCTAATAGCGGCTTTGTGTTGGGTAATTAGAGGACGTAAGTGATTTTGGGTAGTAGAACCCCAAGCACAAATACCATAGTTGAGATAAGGATAGATAAGGGAGTAATAGAGAGTCACCAGAGCAGGGCGTGGTACATAATATCTGATCTTAGAAAGAATGCCCACAGTTTTTGAAACTTTTTTTGATATATTTAGAATGTGTCCCTGGAAATTCAGCTTGTGGTCAATGAGAATGCCAAGGAATTTGCCATCTAATTTGTTACAAATTTGGGTATTGTTTATTTTGAGATTTATAAGACTAGAGGATTTATTGCCAAACAGAATATAGAAGGTTTTGTCAATGTTAAGGGTGAGTTTGTTGGCAGTTAGCCAAAGATGGACTTTATTTAGCTCAGTATTTACTGTGGCATTTAGAGCAAGAGGGTCAGGACTGGAGTAAATGAAGGTTGTGTCGTCAGCAAATAGAATTGGTTTGAGGTGTTGGGAGGCATTTGGAAGGTCATTAATGTAGATGAGAAAGAGGAGAGGGCCAAGTATGCTGCCCTGAGGAACACCAATGTTGATGGGTAGGGTGGGAGAAATTGTATTATTCACAGAAACATATTGGAGCCTGTCAGTAAGGTAGGACTCGAGGTATTGTAGGGAGTGTCCTCTGACTCCATAATGATGTAGTTTAAGAAGAAGGTTTTGGTGGTTGACAGTATCAAAAGCTTTACGCAGGTCCACAAATAACCCAACAGGGAGCTCCTTTTTATCAAGAGCTGTATGAATCGAGTTAAGCATACTAATAAGTGCATCGTTAGTGCTTTTTTTTGGTCTGAAGCCATATTGGCAAGGGCTAAGTATATTGAGTTTGGCTAGATATGAGTAAAGCTGCTTGTATATAAGTTTTTCAAAAATTTTTGACAAGTTTGGCAGGATTGATATAGGTCTGTAGTTGTTAACATCTGTGGGGTCACCACATTTGTGGACAGGCGTTACTCTCGCTTTTTTTAGAATATCTGGAAAGGTTTGGAGTTCAAGTGACTTGTTGAAGAGCAAAGCAATAGCAGGGGCTAAAGATCTGGAGGCTTTTTTGTAAATTAAAGTTGGTATCTCCTCAAGGGCACCAGACTTGGTTTTAAGGGAAAGGATTATCTCATTGACGTCAGTGGAGTTAATAGGCTTTAGGTACAGAGACTGTGGATAGTTACCTGTAAGATAGTCCTTAATGTCAGTACTGGAAGATGGAATATCATTTGCAAGGGATGAACCAATGGAAGAGAAGAACCTATTGAACTCAATAGCAGAATCAGAGGCTGAAAGCTGACCATCGTTATTAGACAGGAGAGTCGGTTTGTTATTTAAAGATTTCTTTGATCCCAATATTTGTGAAATTGTGCTCCAAGTTTGTTTAATGTTGCTCTTTATTTGAGTAAATTTATCTTCGTAGTAATTAGTTTTGGCTCGTCTAATTATCTTAGTTAGCAATAATGAGTAATTCTTTGAGAATTCTTTGGAGACAATTCCTAACCTATACTTCTTCTCAAGGTCGTGTTTTTTGTTAATGGATTTCAGTATTCCCTTTGTAAGCCAAGGATTGTTAAGCCTTTTGCTTGTGACTTGTTTTGTAAGCCTAGGACAGTGGGTGTTATAAAGGCTAAGAGTTGTTTGTAGAAAAGATTGCACTGCTAGGTTGATGTCCCCTATGTTACCTAATTCGGACTCCCAGTTGACATTATCAGCAGCAGTTATAAAATTGTTTATAGCAGTTTCATTGTGCAGCCTAAAGCTTAACTCCCTTGTTTCTAGAGGTGGTTTGCTAATGTTAGTTAAGAGAAATGTGGGGTAGTGGTCTGTAGTGCTATCGGTGATTATACCTGAAGTAAGCGGAGAGGTTATGTTGGTCCAGATGTGATCTAGAGTCGTGGCAGTGCTATCAGTGATTCTAGTAGGTCTAGTGATTAAGGGTATGAGGAGGCAGGAATTCATACAGTTGAGGAAGCTAACAGCAGTAGGGTGTTCTGGCTCGCAGAGGTCAATATTAAAGTCCCCTGCGATAATTAGGTGGTTTTTGTTCAGTCTGTTATCAAGTATTAGATTTCTAAGGTTTGAGTTGAATACAGACACATCAGTGTTGGGAATTCTATAGACTGCACCCACAGACAGGACAGACTCGGCACCCTTGACTCTGAAGCTGGCGAAGATATACTCCCCATAGCAGTCTCTAGTTCTAATTTCTTTTAGGCATGTTAGTTCTTGGTGGTAGTAAAGAGCAGTGCCACCACCTCTCTGAAGTTGACGACAGTTGTGAATTGCTGAGTAGTTAGGCATGTTAAAGAGTTGAGTAGTATCCTCTTTCAACCATGTTTCAGTAAGTATAATAAAAGAGAATTTGTTGCCAATAGTTTCAATCAAGGCACTAACATCATCGAAGTGTTTACCTAGGGATCTAACGTTCAAATTGATTACAGAGATATTGTGATTATGAGTTAATACATTGTTTACATCATGTGCTGCAAAATATCTGCAATTTAGATCATTAAAGTGATTATTGTCATAGATAGTGGATAAGAGGTTAAGTTCTGGGTCTATACTTGACTGCATAAAAGAAGCTGATTGTAGAATCAGAAATAAGTAGAAAAAAGCTATAAAATAGGGAAAAATATATACACAATACTGTACAAAACAAACACAAAAGGGGCTTACAGGGGTACAATGGAGTAAGGGAGTATGGCTAGGCTAGGCAACCTAGGCAATTAATGAGATTAAAGAAAAAACATGTAAACATGGACTATACAAAACACAAGATATGGAAATACAAAACAAAAAATATAAGCAAGACTAAGCAATACAAAAAAACAAAAAAAACAAATTGAGCAAAAATGAGGTAGATTGCTTACGAGTACTCACAGGTACACTGTAAGTAACAATTTGCAATTTGAGATGCAGGCAAAGCCAGGGGTACAATGGAGTAAGGGAGCATGGCAAGGCTAGGCAACCTAGGTAATAAATGAAATCAAAGAAAAGTTGAATAATAAACATAGGCAAATTTAAGCTAATGATTAATAACTATAGATAGTTCAGTAATGACTGTATAATTAAAAAGACCTGAAGAACTACTTAATAACTCAATTAAATAATTTCGGTAAATGACTAGGTAAGAGTAAGTTAAAAATTAAGTCAGAAAATGAACCAAGGAGACTTAGGATACCTAGCCCCACTAGTTGACAGGGGGTTAATTAAGTTAATTCATTGGGAGTGATAAGGTGAGACAAACCACATTGGGAGAGGAAAGTGAAGGAAAAGTGAAGAGGAAAAGTGAAGGAAGGAAAGTGAGAGGAAAATCTAGAAGAACCACTGGAAGACATCCCACAATACGTGTATCTTCTTCCTTTTGTTGGTGCTCCGTAAAAGTTGATTCCTTGAATTTAATTTTAGTTTGAATAGGTCACTAATGTATTTACGATTGGCCCAAGTTATAATTACATCCCCTCCAGGAGTGTTGAGTGTTTCTTTAATTGAAAGTATACATGTTTTTTATGGACATCATCTTCGTCTTTATACTGAAATACGATTTGTGAACTAGGTGGAGAGGCTACAAAAACATTTGATGGTTTTTTATGCCAGTTAAAATTCATATCCATTTTTTTATGTAAAAAAAAACTTAAAATTATGTTTTAAAAAATGTTAACATTCATAATAATTTTAATAGCATCAGGGAGTGTGGATAGTAATGAACTTGAAGTTATTATCAAACCTGGTGTTGTTTTTGCCCGCCAGTATAAAACACTGTTAGTAGATTCACAGGAAAGGTTGTTCTATAGCTTCAACTTTACAATTTATGAAAACATTTTCAATCAATTTTTAACTCTTTTGAATAGTTGAAAGCAAAAATGTCCTTTTCAAACATTTAATGGAATTTATAAACTTATTCGAATTATTAATCGACAACAAGAACTTATAAAAAAATATAATTTTTTAAAAAATTCTGATACAATAATATCCAATGATCATTTTGTATGGAAATATCCACATAAAGAAATTATTTCTGAACAAATTATTTTTTTCAAGGAAACAATTGAAATGTTAAATTCAATTAACAAAACAGAATTAAATCGTAGAGAATTGTGTGTATATATCAGTTTTATACATAGTACCATAAATACAATTATATCAGACATTGAACACACAGAAGTAGAATTAGATTTAATGTATTCTACAGGAATACTCTCAAGATATATTTTCAATCGTTTACCATTTGAAAAGGACTTAATTCAGATTCGAAATCGAAAAAAATTGATCTTTAATGATTCATCAATTGATGATTTAATGTCAATTTATTATAAACTCTGCCGGGTGTCAGTATATTATACTGATAACAGGTTTATATTAGAAGTTTATTTTCCCATAGTTACCACCAATAATCCACCTAATCATGGATTTTTGTATTCAGTAATACCAGTTTATACAAATGTTAACGAAAAATGGAGTGCATCTTTAGAAGTTGAAGATAACAAATACTTAATGGTATTACAAATTGAAAGTGAATATTGGTATATGGTAATGTCAAAGGAAAACTTTGATGTCATTAATAGTACCTTAGTCATCATTAGTTTTTCATATTTTAATTTAAATTCACACAAATCTCACAATTGTATTAGTGCTGCTTTTAATCAGTCTGATGAGGCTATTTTAGAATTATGTAATTATAAATTAACACAAAAATTCAATCCTATATTTATACCTATTGTACCTGGAATTTGGATTTATTCTATTAATAATATCTTAAAATTAAACATATTATGTGGTGGTAATATTAGTCATCGCTTATATCAACAACATATATTATATCCGGGTGTTAGTTTATTAGAATTGAATAGGGCATGCTATGCCTTTTCAAATTTTTCAGAAACATCATCTGATGGATTAAGATTATTTTATAATTATAATACGGTATTTTCACATCTAAATAAGATACTAATAAATACACATCAATCTACTAATTTCCTGAAAAAAATCATTGAGAACAATAATAATCCCAATACACACATGCATTTAATCGATGTGTATTATTTGTCAATAATAAATCAATATTTTATTATTTTATGTATATGCCTTATATCCATATTAATTATATATATTATTATAACAATTTGTTTATGTCATTATTGTTATAAACACTATTGTAATGCTACTACTACTACTACAACTACAACTCCAGTTAACACTATGACTTTAACAACTAGTAGTAATACACAACCAGAATCCACCCCATTAATAATGTCATCCTTTTCATTACCCCCTAATCTTCCCCCCTATCCTCCTTTACCCCCTAATCTTCCCCCCTATCCTGCTCTACCCCCTCTCCCTCCTCCTCCTCCTCCTTCTTCTTCTTTTTCTTCTTCACCTTCTTTTCATCCTCTGCCTTCAGCCACTATATATATGAATGAGAATTCTATTTATGATTCACCACGTGAACATTATATGACAATGAAAGGAAATAAATAAAAATGATTACTATTATTTATTTTCTTATAATAATTTACTTATTTATATGTACAATAATTATAGGAGGTGAGGCAATACAAAGAAAAAGAAAGTTATTTCACTATGGTATAACAAGACAAAAAATATATCGTCATTAGAATGGTATATTGATCAGGCTGAAAGCGATGATGATGCATTAGATAATAATCCATTATTAATTTTATCAACATATGGACATCATCAGGATGACAATCATCATCAAGCCTGTAAAGTGTGGGAAGGTATGAAACTAAATCAGTGTTGTATATTTTTACCTTATCCTTTATATTCTAAAGAAGGTAATGAAATATTACCAGCTAGTGCCTCCTGGCAGGATGGATATTGGTTTGAAATATCTCCTACTAATCCCCTAAAAATACCTACAGTTCCAGTATGTTCAACCACATTAGGTAAATTAATATGGCAAGATTACAATTTCACATGTGAATGTACAACTCATGGATTATTTAGTGGAAAACATTGTGATCAATCCACGTCCAAACTTACTATAGATAATGGATGCAAAAAGGTTGGATGGATTCATGATCTGAATATTGTAGACATATCTAAATTTAATCCAGTCAAAGAAGGCATATGTGTAGAATGTTCTATTCCTGAAACAGTACCGAATATAGAAGGAATGGAACCTTCTTGTGTCCATGTTCACCTTAATAATAATTCTTCCTCTCTAGACATAACCACCACCACCACGACCACCACAACTACTAACGCTTTATATAGAACAAATGTTCCATCTGATACCAAGGCACCTTGCGTGTACGACGCGTTAAATGAAAATAATTACAATGAAATTAATAAATATGTAGAAGGATATGGTTGCTCATGTGACTATTTCAGTGGTTACGTTGAGGTTTTAATTCCTTCATTAGTTGGCCTGTTTCGTGAAAAAAATTTGATTAGTAATGCCTGTGTGAAAATTGGTCATAACACAATGGACCCTCATCGAGTTGATTTGGCTTACTATACACTAGAGAATGGTGGCAAACCTTTACAAATGCACACTTACTATGAACTCGAACCCCTTTTCCAACCCCTGATGTCTAAAGCCAAATCAACATTAAAAAGTGATGTTGAATTTATTATAGATCAACCGGCAATAGCAAAGGTAAATGCCTGTGATTGGATGAATCGTCACATTAAAGCTGATCCACACCAAAAACTATGGCGTTTGAGACATGATGAACGAGGAGATGACTGGCGTGTTGTTCATAAGACAAAATTGATTAATCATTATAGGCGCCGGCAAGAAACTTATTCCCTATATATCTATCGATTAGCGGTTAGTCCTGGATATGAAGACAAGCATTTTTATGAGACGACTGACGATCGTCGACTATCTAATGCTATTTGGGGCCATCCAATTGTATTCAGCTTTTACTCAGAGAGTATTTGGCATGAACTTACTACCCTTAATCCCTTGGGAGTAACTGAGGGGTGGTATTTTGGTTTAACTATGCTCACTCAACCAGGTCATATAGTTCGACTAGATACATGTGGACAATTTAGGAACCCAGGTGAGGTTGTACCTAATGTGGTTCCACCTGATTATCATGATTTAATTGACCCCCGGCAACCTATTGCTCATCCAGGTATATTATATATTACGTATGTGGTTAATACTTAATCAATCTCTCTCTATTTCTCTCTCTCTCTCTCTCGACTGGATTTGACCTTTAACACATTGATCTCCTTAGAGCCACACGCTGTGCATGGTCCAACACCCAGCCCCACTACCCCTCTTGACTACGATAACTGCGCCGCCAGGGAATCCCAAAAATTCCCCTGTGACTACTATACCCACAGGCCAGGGAATATAAATATATCCCTGTGACTATAGATAGACTCACGTGCCAGGAAACATACCCCTGTGACTACGAATTAATAAAGTACATTGAAGAAATGGAAAGACAATCAGATGACAAACAGCCAACAATGCCACCTCCCCTTTCTATATATTTTAATGAAGTATTTCGACCTATAAACCAGGAAGAATCTAATAATAGTGATAGTAGCATCAGTAGTAGTATCAGTCTAAATGATGTTGATGTTAATAATCTTTTAGAAATCAATGACTTCAGTAGTAAGAGATTTAATAAGATTGTAAATAGCTACCTCATGTTTGAAGAGGATAATATAATTAAATTATATTTTGTAAATGTAATGAAAATGTTGGTTGATAATAGTAGTAATATTAATAACGTTATTTTAAAATATTTCATTTATGTTATAAGTCTTTATTGTATTTCTATGTATTATTTTTACAATATTTATAACATTTTTAGTGTTACATCTTTAAAAGTAGTAACTAGAGATGATGTGAATTTTTTTTAAATGTTTCAAAACAAAAATATACAAACATTTAAGTATATTTGTAAGAGTCAAGATAAAATTAACATTCTGATAAATAATCCTATTCTGTCCCTCAACAAAAACATTTACAATAGTTTATGCCATTTAATGTTTATTGTAAAATTTAGAGGTCAATATATTAGCGACATGTACAACAAAATGTTGTTTACAATATCAACAAAAATAGTTGAAGGGGAAAATGAACTTTATTTTTTTCAAAATTTGGAGTGTGATAAATTTAATATCGAAAGATGGAATCCAGATAAACTATTTCAGTTATAATCAGCTTTATTATAAAGATTCCTGCCTTTTCGGAGGAATTTCAGTATTATCTTCATTCTTTATAATGAAGAAACTTCTAAATAATGGAACCTGATTACTTTTTGCTCTAATTATTTGTGAATTAATATTTTCATTGTTTACTTCTGGGAAATAGACTATACCGTCATCATCAAGAAAAATTCCATTTTCTTTATCATATTTAAGATCTACAGTGAGTTCATTTTTATGCTTAATTTTAATTATTTTGTTTATATATATATATATATATATATGTCCATCTGTTTTAACCCGGTTTATAAATTCTTTAATGTTGGGATGTGTCATTTGATAATAACAATTTTCAAACTGTATATATATTAGAAACATATATAAATAATTATAAAATAGTACCACACATTTTATCCAAATCACTTTGGTCAAAATTACTTTTTCCAAGACATAGAAAGTATGGTGCTAATTCAATTATACAAGGAGAACACACACTTAAATACTAATGATGATCACCCACAAAATTACTTGGTTTACGCCAATTAAACCGAAATGATATCTTGGCTGTACGATAATTACATAGAGTGCAGGATGTTGTTTGTAATTCTATTTTATTAGCCTGAGACATTAAAAAAACAAAACCTTTAAATGTATCATTTCTAAATGATGATACACTCAGTCCTGCAATTATCACATCGATTCCACAACCTTGACATACATGAACAAATTCAGTTAAATTTTCTGGATAAAACAAATGAGCATCGTCGATAAAAATAGTATCAAAGTGAAGAATATAGTCTTTATAATCTAAGTAAGTTTCACTCCGGATTTGGATTTCAGTCGGAATTATTGATCGACATTTTATTTGTTTTAATTGTACACATCTAGGCAAAATCAAAATGGTTTTATTTTTATTTTCTCTGCAATGTGTTTGAGTAAGTTGCAAAAGTCGAGACGATTTTCCTGAGGCCATTAAACCAGTAATAACTGTCAAAGTGCCCTCTCGGTTTTCGTGTTTATTAAACAAACTGACAATAGTTTTGTATTTATCCAAAACCAATGACTCTCTATGGTGGTGGTCTTTAGAAATATTTTCAGGGGAGTTTTGTTTTCCCCAAACCTCTTTTATTGATGTTCCATTGAATGAGTAATCCAAATAGGTATATGGAATTCGATTATAGGAAATGGGATGTTCCTTAATTATTTCATCCATGTGGCTAACATCAAAATCCAACAAAGTCTCATCAAACTTATATATAAGCAATGTTTTTCTAACATCTTTCAATGTAAGAGAACCTGTCAAAATAGAATTTAGTATTGATTCACTTAGATTACAAAGAAGTATAATATGGGCATTGCGAAATTCAGATTCCAAATGACCATATTCCTCATCCTCATGCTCCATTGGATCATATATCCAGCTAGGGGATACCGCATTTGCAGTTAGACGAATATCATACTTAAGTTGCACACAATTGGAACCCATACACAAACTGTAAATCTTAACTTGGGGTATGTCCAAAAAACATTTGTCAGCATAATAAATAATTTCTTTTCCTAGTCTGTCTATTAATTCAATTGGAGATGTAATAAGGGTGGATTTAGTATCATCTGCCATGATTATGAGATACCCCGGTCCGAGCTCAGTTCAGGACAGCTGGAATAATTATAACTTATAGTCTTAATAAATACCTTTTATATTATTTATCATATTAAAAAATCTTATGCTAAAACATGAATAGTTCTTCTAATAATCTAATAAATTTTAAAGTTGTTGGGAATGATATGATTACTAACCCTTTACAGTTTCCTATCAATTTTACTGATGACATTACAAAATTTTTAAATACTACGTTAATTCCGGGAAATTTACCCATTCTCACAGATAATGATGCATTAAATTATGTTACCAAAGAAACTCTAGAATCTCTTATTAATTCTTTGACACAACTATTGATTAGTCTTCCTGTTTTCCCTGCCAGACCAGCTTTAGAATGGACTAAAAATGTAGAGAATGAAGTTATTTTAAAAATAATTGACGATTACATTAAAAATTGTCAGCATCTAAATGAAGAAACTCATTTAAAAGAATCAACAAAGAGGGCTGAAGAAATCAGTAAATTATTTGATGAAAAACTAAAAAATCTTACAAATTCTGCACAAACAATCCCACCCATAATATATGCACAACCACTTCCACCACCACCAACCCAACTGCCCCTACATACACACTCTTCATTCCATTATTCACCCCATCAACAATTCCCTAGTTCTTATTATCAATGTCAGTGTCAATATATCCCCACTTCTCCTTACTGTTATTATCATTCCCATCCTCCTCCAACAAGTGTTGTTACCTCTTCTCCTCCTCCTCATCCTTCTCCTCCTCCCCCTCCCCCTCCCCCTCCCACTGTCAACCCCACCCATACTCATCAAAATCCTTATATACCACAATCTCCCAATACCCAATTACCATTCACCTCTCAGTCATCACCACAGCAGCAAACATCCCAATCCTCCCCACCACCACAATCTTCCTAAAATGGCAGATGTATTGAAAAGACAAAAAATTAAACTTCCATTTATGGCCCATGATATGTATATATATGTTGAATATTCATTACATGAGACAAATGTAAATATCCCTGTAGATGATCAGGAAAGCATATTCTACATATCTAACAAGGGAGTTGGTATGAGTCTGCAGAACAAGAAAACTGGAAATTATTGTCGAATTGTAAAACTTGCCATATATAATTCGAATGATAAAAAAATTATAGAAAAATGTTCCAACCAGTACTCTTCGCCAGATTTTATTGCTGGTTATGAGGTGATTGAATGCCTATTGTTTGCTGCTAAAACCATTGCTACTGAACACAATGTTTTTTCCATAATTCAACGTCCAGTTTTCATTGTGTGTAATGAAAGATTAATTATTGATATTTTGCATTATATAATAACAAATCTAATGATTAACGATGTATGGTGTAATGAATGGAAATGTGTTCCTAAAGCTAAAGATAAAATCAAGATCATATTATGGACATTTACAAATTTATCTGATTGGATGGAAGCCAAACGTTTATTTAAAACTGCTATTGTTCATAATTCCCAATTAAAATACTCTCTCTCTCTCATACGACCAACCTATCCCAGTTAAATTTTTGTAAACTTCAAGATATTTTACCCAGTTACTATAAAAATGTAAGTCGCGAAAAGAGACATGCCCATATAATTAATCGGCATAGACAACCCATTGTAATAAAGCCTAGAATATATGTGAATTTTAATCCTCAGGATGAATTTGGAACAAATATTACTACTCAATACAATAATTGTCTTAAGGTTTTTAACAGGTAATAAATAATTACTTATTATTTAATTAATTTTATAGTTTTAGTTTAAACTTTTATGTGATTATTTGAATATAAATTTAATGATGATGGATTACTTTGCCCTAATGATTTATAATATCGGGCACTATGAACTGCTTCATATACAATTAATTTAAAAAGAAATAAATAGTCTTGGTATGTTACAGAATCCCCCCACTCCTGCCATATGATTGCTTCATTTTTAGTTGAACGACATCTTTTCATTTGATTAAAAATTGAAACAAGATTTGTTTCTTCATGTAAAATGGCGTTTTTTAAAATGTCATGTTTACTGATTGTCCAACAAGATATGAGACCTAAATTATAGTCACTTCCAAAAAATATAAAATACAATACTGTTAAACTAAATAGTTGTTGAGAATTTATATTTAATTTAACCATAATATGATTATAATTGTTTAATCCAATGTATGATTGTCCATTATATGGTGGGATAACCAACATAACACAATCATCCTCTCGAAGAATGTACATTGCTGATATATCAGAGTCATTACTTATAATTATGTAACGGGAATTTTTATTTAAAATTTTATTAATAAAACGAAATAGCGTTATTTCACCCTCATTTCGTTGATCAAAAGGTAATGATTCAGTTGATAATAGGAATATGATATTAGGATGTTGAATGTCCATTTTTTTTTATCATTGCAATTGTACATTTTTCTAAGGATAATTTTTCATGGGGAGAAAGAATGGAAAAGGGGTCAGATTTTTGTTGATTGCTACGATTTTTTGTAAAGAGAGACTTTCCATCCATAACAAAGTGTATTATCATATTATTACAAGTTCTTCCCTTATTATTAGTATTAGTATTAGTATTATTATTATGATCATCATCATCATCGGTGTTATTGTTACTTAGTAAATTCATGAGAATATCACAATAGGCACAAATTATATTACATACTTTTTGGGCTGTAGCATTGATATCAATAGTTCCAACTTGTTTCCCTTTTATGGTATGTGCATGGAAAAAAACGGAACCATCAATCCCAATATATTTTAAATGGTTAAGACCTGAAGGAAAGAATTTCTTTAAATATTGATTTAGCTCTTTGTCATTTTGCACAGTTAACATTATCTTGGTATTAGTTAAACATTTGTTGAAGAAATGAAGACCCATAATATTGTATAAAAAATAAGCTTTTGTAAGTTCTTATATAATAGTTGATGAAAAATATATAAATTATATTTTTAAATTAATGCTTCATTTCCAGAATCATCGGGTGAATGAAATAATAACCACCTCCAGAAGAAACATGTGAAAATGGACAAATTTAAAAGAAAAAAACTTTGTTTTAAAATCGAAAAAATGGGTACAAAAATGTAAACAGTTAGAAAAAATCGACAAAGAAACAGGTAGAAAATTGAATGAGAAAGGAAAAGAACGTGTAGAGACAGGTGGACAACAGACGACCCAAGAAGACGTGAAGAAGTCTTCTAAAGAACAAAATCTAGAGCCCCGGAAAAGTGTAACCAACTTAAGAAGGACAAGAGGCCCCATTGAAGACCGACAGACGGCCCAAGAAGATGAAAAGAAGTCTTCTAAAGAACAAAATCTAGAGCCCGGAAAAGTGTAACCAACTTAAGAAGGACAGGAGGCCCCATTGAAGACCGACAGACGGCCCAAGAAGATGGGAAGAAGTCTTCTAAAGAACAAAATCTAGAGCGCCGGAAAAGTGTAACCAACTTAAGAAGGACAGGAGGCCCCATTGAAGACCGACAGACGGCCCAAGAAGATGGGAAGAAGTCTTCTAAAGAACAAAATCTAGAGCCCCGGAAAAGTGTAACCAACTTAAGAAGGACAGGAGGCCCCATTGAAGACCGACAGACGGCCCAAGAAGATGAAAAGAAGTCTTCTAAAGAACAAAATCTAGAGCCCCGGAAAAGTGTAACCAACTTAAGAAGGACAGGAGGGCCCATTGAAGACCGACAGACGGCCCAAGAAGATGGGAAGAAGTCTTCTAAAGAACAAAATCAAGAGCCCCGTAAAAGTGTAACCAACTTAAAAAGGACAGGAGGCCTCATTGAAGACCGACAGACGTCCCAAGAAGGCGGGAAGAAGCGAAAACGGACGTTTTCTAAAGAAGAAAATCAAGAGGTAAATGAAGAAGCTAAACCAAAATCTGGAAATTTTATAGAAAAGATTAATCCCAAAAATATCCAAGTAAAAGAAAAATATATTGGTTGTTGTTGTTTACATGATAAAGTTATATCAAGACAATTTGCTATTGTAGACAGAAGAATTAATATCCTGAATGAGAGGTGTAATTTTATAAATGAAAGATTGGATATTGTTATGGAAAGTAATAGAGAAAAATACATGAAAATTCTAAATACGAAATTGAATAATATAAATGAGAAATTGTATATTTTGGAAAGAGAGAAAAAAGAATTAAGATCCTAAATATTATATGGGATAATTAATTTATATGAGAAATTGGATATTTTGAAAGTCATAGAGATTTACATTATTAGATGGGTAGTAGTATATAGTATAAAAGAAGTATGTATATGAACCATTAACACAAAGAGGAGCTGAAGAATAAGTAACAAAAATGGTTGAAATATATGAAATAATACCTAATTCTGAAATAGATAATTTTACTTCTATGTTTCTTACACCAGAATTAAAGGATAGATTTATGAACAAATATTCTTCAATGATCAATTTTGATATGTGTATTAGAGATATGGTATGGGAGTTATGTGCTACCCCACTTATTCCAACTTATGTCCAAAAAGAAATTGAAGATTTGTTGTTAACAAAAGCCATTAATGAAAAATATATAATTAATGCTGATTTAAAATTTATTCTTCGTATAAAAGACCAAACAATTGAAACGGATAAAAAAGTTTATATTAAGGTTGAGGAATTTACCCATTTTTTATGGAATAAAGTCAAAATTCAAATACATTTTGAAATGATAAGTTACCAACGACATCTATGCCAAGAAATTTATCAAAAGATGAGTAACGAACTAGATTATTTTTTCTTACACCCCAATATTATTGGTGCATATGAATTAAATAAATTATCACTTGTAGCAACTTTAGCTTACACACTACAGAATCTACATAAAATGTCTTGGCATGCATCCAGTTTTCAATTTATAAACGACCACAAAAAAGAGATTAAGTATTATCCTCAAATTGTAAATGGTATTAAACAAGAAATGTCTAATTCTTGGCTTTATATGAGTTTACTTAATGAGATGGTATATAAATGTAACCATAAATATAATGGTCAAATAAATGTTGTTTCCCTTAGAAATTTAGCCAAGTTCTCTAAAAAAAACACTTGCTAATTATACAGAAGAAAAACTAATTATATTGAAAATAGTTAAGGATATTAAAAAACAAACAATGTCAGAGTGTTCATGGTTTTGTTTAGGGTTACTTGATTCATTATGTATGTAGTTAGTTATATGTTCTATTTTTAGCCCATTTTGTAATTGTTATAAATATAACATAATAAAATATATAGCTGTTTATTGGTTATTTTGTTACCTAAAGATCAGAAATATTAAAAAAATATTAAAAAAATAGAGAATGTTTATATGTCAAAAAGAAGTTAATTCCTTAAAAGAATGTGCTTTCAGTTATATGTGTGGGATATTTGGGTTTGATTCTGATTAATTAATAATTAAAGTAGTAAATTAAATTACGAAGGACCACCCGCTTTTAAAGTAAAGAGGGAAACTGAGAATTTCAGATCATTAGATAAAATTCTAGAGAAAAACCAGTGACTATGGATATGACTAGAAAGTATGATCATAAGAATAATTAATGGGCTGTATTATTAAAACCAAACCTCAAACACCTACATTGGGGGGTTATTACTGGAGGTCAGTACGTCCAGGAATCAGTGTGGTTCGTTCACTAATTCTATTAATAATAATCTAATCCTATAATTAATGTTGAATATAATATTATTCATACAAAGAAGAACATGAATATGTGCATAATAATGAATTACAGTAAATCACACATTATGTTGAAAACATTCTGAATGTATCAAATTGCAATGTTATGAGTAAAAGAAATAAGCCTTAGCTGGTAATAGATTCCTTTAGATAACCCTGGCAGTCCTCTTAATCTCCAAGTCTGGTACACCGACGTCTGACACGGTTAACATGGAGAAGACAGCATGAGGAATTCGTGTCTCGAGCTGCAAAATAAATAACTACCAGTAGCAATTGATTTAACTACTCAATACATATTCAAGATTATTGATATCTACAGAGAAATTTCTAATCACCTGTTATTAGGTGTTGTCGTGCCGCGTAACGCGCAATCACCCCGCTATTGTTAAACCTGTAAATGATGCATCAAATAAAAGGTACTTAGCTGTGGGCACTGTGTAAGTATTAAGATTGCCGTAATTTCGCATCCCAGGCTCCGGTGAACCTATCCTGGATTGATGCGTTTCAAGTTGGCTGATCACGTGTCGTCAGGAACCAAGTCTAGGGGTCCCTTATTTAACACCAGCACTAGTTGAAGATATTATCTGCAAGGTCGTTCACGCCTCACAGTGGCGGCTTTCATCTGTAGATGGACACACTTGTCCTATATGCTGGACAATGGCGTCTTTTGTGAGTACGGTAAGCGCAGCTTTGCCTCCTTCTGGCCCTGCACGTGTACGCGTCCCGACTCCCTCACCGACTCCCTATGGCGTCGCGTCCCTCCCCCCACGCCGAGTCGACGTTCATTACACAAATTATTGGCATGAACATTAATATTTCTCGCATTCGCGCTTGAAACTCTAAAGACTGGACGGGTTTATTATTTAGAGGAACGAAATATTATTATTTAACTATTTAAGAATAGTAAAGATACAAGGGAGAGGAATTAATGTCTCCCCATAGCATTCATTGATGACGTTAACACTATCGCGAGGTAGATGGTATAATTCTAACGCTCTATTCGGCTTTTAGTTAGAGAACAATTCGTCTGCAATCAGTTGTCATACAGAATGCTTTAATTATGGAGAATCGTATTTAATTCTCACACAAATTGAATATAATGTGTTTTACTGTAAAGAAATCTGACGCAATACTAGCGTTAGATGACGTGAGAATTCTAGCCTAATGCACAGATGAATTATTAGTACAGGAGAATTCTACGAGTTGTTAATTTTACTTACTACAATATTAATATGATTAGTAATAAGTAATGAGAATACAACAATGTTGTATTCGATGTTGGAAATATCCAACATAACTCCGGGGGGGGATTCCCAGGGTCGCAGTGTACTGTGTTGTACTGACCTATCCCGAAGTAAAATTAAGATTAATACATTAGTATGTTAGTATGTTAGTACACACATAACGAACGTCCCGGATTTATCAAGGACTTACAAGAATTTGAGTCTTGTTATTTACATGTCAACTGAGACATGTTGTTTGTAGCCTACACAATATTTATAGAATTCAATTCTCCCAATTTAAACTAACAGAATCTACGGTGATGCGATATCCTGGGTCATAGTGACGTGTAAGGTTTCGTTACGTGATATCACATCGTAGCATCATCACAGTTTTCTCAGTGGGAAGTGAAAGAAATTACCATTCTTCAGAGTTGTAATAGGCTTGCAGTTTCCCTTAGTGGAAACCTGCATAAAATAATGAAACACGAAATGATTAAGTTATCGGTAATCAGGAACACTCTAAAGCTCACAATAAACTCAACAACTAGGGTCGCAGTGACATGTAATGGTGTATTACGTAGCTGCTGAATCGTAGGTAAACTCAGAATAAGTTCCTAAGAACTGATAACACTATTGTATGATTATACAGTAAAGTGTTATTAGTCATTTAAGATCAAGGAGACTATGACACTGCAGTAAGGTCACTGTCTAGGGTCGCTGTGACTTGTAACTATTGAGTTACTAGACAATAACATCACGCAGCATCACGATCACCTCAAATTCAAATGAGGAAATTGAATTAAATGTGCACGGCCGTGCAGTAGTCATGCTGACTGATGGTACAAATAATTTGCTAACTAGCTAAAATAATAGAAAAGTAGAGAACTGAAAGGTTTATTCATTAAAATCAAGGAAAATTCTGAGTCGACAGTGAGATTAGTAGCCTAGTCATTCTGACTTATGAGCCAATTAAATGGCAGCTCATAGGCTTGACACTGTAAACTTGTTAATACGAAATCACCTTTACATGAATTTGAGTTTATTAAATCAGTCTCTATAAGTATAGTCAACTGTAATTAATGGTGAGTACAGATTAGGCTAGTACTCAGTTGACACTACTAAAGTCCCTAAGCCTACCTAAATAAATGGTTTGAATTTCTAACCTACCTAAGTAAGGGACTAAGCTAAACGTGAGCAAAAATGTACACAAATTAACATGGTGAGCAGTATTGAGCTCATTAACAGGTCGAGTTATATTAAACTCTTGAACATGGTGAGCTACAGTGAACTCGTCAGCAGTGCTGACAGGGTGAGTTACAGGGAACTCGTCAACAGTGTTGACAGGGTGAGCTGCAGTGAGCTCGTTAGCTAGTGCTAACAGGGTGAGTTGCAGTGAACTCGTCAACAGTGCTGACAGGGTGAGATACAGTGATCTCGTCAGCAGTGCTGACAGGGTGAGTTGCAGTGAACTCGTCAACAGGGTTGACAGGGTGAGCTACAGTGAGCTCGTTAGCTAGTGCTAACAGGGTGAGTTGCAGTGAACTCGTCAACAGTGTTGACAGGGTGAGCTACAGTGAGCTCGTTAGCTAGTGCTAACAGGGTGAGTTGCAGTGAACTCGTCAACAGTGTTGACAGGGTGAGCTACAGTGAGCTCGTCAGCAGTGCTGACAGGGTGAGCTGCATGGAGCTCGTTAACAGTTAACAGGGTGAGTTCAGTGAACTCGAATTAACGAGGTGGAGTTTTGTCATTCAGTTATCATGGCGAGCAATATTAAGCTCGTGCGCATGGTGAACGAGCACTCATATTATTACGTTAATTCTAAGGTGAGCTATGTTAAGCTCATGAAGCATGTTAATTAACAATGCTAATGTTTAACGGTAATGCATTAAACATATTAGTTCTCTGAAAATTCACTTACCTATTAGTAAGTGTGCAAGTTTGTTCGTGTTGCGCTCCTACACTAAATAAGCAGAAACGAAAGAAAAACAACTCAAACAATTAATGCAAGTATTTATCACTAACTCTTAGTGCAGAAAACATGGTATTAAGAAGGTTTTCTTGGCAAACCTTTAAGCGCAAGTATAGTGGACCAGTGGTCCTAGTGAATTTATAATTAAATTCAGGAAATGCCAGTGGCATTGAGTGCTAGATTCTCTAGCCTAACATGATTAATTCCTAGGGAGTACTAGTTTCTCTAGCCTAACATCACAATTTAACTAGGAAGACTGAGTGTGGTCAATTACTACTTGTCGAGAATAATTCCAGCTCTGCAGTGAATTCAATGGGTTGATCGCTGTGACTTGTACTTGTTTGAGTACGGACCATTGATTTTCACTGAGAGATATGAAACATCTCAGCGGGTATCAATTGCACTACATTCAATCTGAGTTTATTACTCAGCTGTGTTTCTCCTTTTAGCTTGCTGCTGGAGAATTGATTTTCTGCTGACTAATTTATTATTGGCAGGCTTAGGCTTGTTCACATTCAGAACTTTACCAGTAAGTAAGTAGCCTCCTGCAGATTGGAGCATATTCATTCCCAATCGTTTAACATGTCCAGTTATGAACTGGTAATAGTAGTCGGCTCCTACTAGTACATCTACATTATTAAGGCGGTCAGACATTAATTTGTTGTCAGCCAATTTAATTTCACGTTCCTGCAGGAAGTGGGCTGTGTACCCCAGACCCTTAATATTTAAGTCTAAAGGTATTTGATCTACAACAATGGCTTGGACAGCCTTGGCTTGACTACCTAGTCGTACAAGCGGTTGAACTACTGTGTATTCATGGGTTCCTCGATTTATCATGGACCCTGACAAGTTTAGTTTTACCTGTCCTATTGGTTGTAAATTAAGTGCCTCTGCTGCCCTTTGAGTAATGAAAGTTCTCTGGGAACCTTGATCAAATAGTCCACGTATGGTGATCTTGGTTCCTCTGTTCTTCACTTGAAGTTGGGCAGTAGGTAAAGCAGCATCCACTTGAGATGCTTGGGAAGTTACGCTGTACACATCTCGCACCTTGCAGCACTGTACTGGTGTAGATTCTCTACGTCCTATTCTAGGATTGACATAATTAGTCCTAACTAATTTGCACAGCGCAGCATGATGCTTGCCCCTTCTACACCTATTGCAGGTGTTCAGTGGGGTGTCACAGCTGTTAACATTATGTGGTTTGAGACACCTAGTACATTTGTGTAAATGTTTGAGTCGTCTGACTCTTGTGTCTCTATTAGGATAATTAGTACATTTGTACAGAGAATGTTTTTGATTGCAAAACAAGCATATTCCCCATCCTACAGATCGTTTAGGGGTTACCGGTTTAGGTAAAACAGTATTTGCAGGTGGTGATGGTTTTGCTGCTTGCATTTGCTTGTTATTTATTCTCTTGTGAGTACTTGGTGTACTCTGGGGAACCATTAACAGGCTCTTGGGAGTGCTCTTTGGACTATTAGGTCTCTTAGGAGCACCTGTGGGACTCTTAGGCCTCACTGATGAATCAGTATTTGACTGATTCTGGTTACATGGATTATTAGCAGTGCTCTTTGGACTATTAGGTCTCTTAGGAGCACCTGTGGGACTCTTAGGCCTCACTGATGAATCAGTATTTAACTGATTGTTGTTACATTGAGTATTAGCACCTTGGTTACCTAGTGACAGTGTCACTTTAGGAGTTTCAGGCAAGGAAACTGATGTAGGTACAGTTTTGGTGCATTCAGATTCAGCATTAATTGCTTGGTCTGCTGTATGATTGCTCATATTACGCAAACCTGTAAATATATCCTGCATTGACAGGGTATTACCATTCTGGCATACATATAATTTATTAAGTGTGTCACCAGACAATTTTCTTTGGATGATAATTTTAGTCATCCACTCAGTAGTTGGGTGATCCACCTCTTTACTGAAAGAATTTATCAGTGACTCAAGCTGAAAACTAAAGGCTTGTAAAGAGTCAACTGATTGCTCTGGTGAAGATAAATTTAATAATTGGTGCACAAGGTTTATAATAGTCTTCTCATTGTCAGCACTTACTTTAGAAGGCTGTTGTGAGCAATTGTGACCATTACTTGTGTTGCTTAAGGCTTCTTGTTTAGCCTCAGCTTTGATTACAGCTTCGGCTGCTGCCGCAGCATTAGCTTTATCATTTTCTGGTTCAGATTCACTGATCATTGCAGCTTTCTTGTTTCATCTGCAGCTTCACTTGTTTCTCTGGGTTCTGGTGATAAGCTAGTTAATTCAGTAGCATTATGTATTGAACTTATAGAATCCAGGGAACATTGAGAAGAGTGGTCTGAAATTTGATCAGACTCTGTAAACAAATCGTCACATGAAGCTGTATTAGATGAGAGGTTAGAAAATGAAGGTTGAACTTCAGTTGTTGATCCTGTATAGTGATCAGCATTGATTAGAGGATTCTCCTCGTCTTGATTTAGCTCAAGTATTTCATCTGAGCTGAGTGTTAGCTTGGATACAGGTCTATTAATGATCTGATCCACCCACTCGGGAATATCTTGCTTCGCAAGCACCTCCTTATATCGGTCTAAACTGGTTTGAACAAAATGTTCATAGTTATCGAGATCAGATTCTGTTAGACGTAAGTGGTCTGAGACAGTATGACCGGCTTGGAGTAAATTCCTGTGGGTCTCGATTACAGTCTTGATGTAGTCATATTTTTGGCTGGCGACCCTTATGGAACTTGCTAGTCTGTAGACGTCACCTGGGTCAGTTTCGACACAGAAATGACATTTCACAAGCAGTTTTCCTAAAGGAGCTTGAAGAGCTGTCAAGAATCTTGCATTCCTTTCTAAAGGATTCATTCTTGCGGTAAATTGAGCCTGATAGGGCTTATGTAGCTAGTGTTATAGCTATGGTCTGCTCCTTGATGTAGAGCAGGTATAATGATTTATAGCCTGATAGGGCTTATATAGCTAGTGGTATAGCTATGTTGTCTGCTCCTTGATGTAGAGCAGGTATAAGTATTGACAGCCTAATGTTTCTTGAGGCTGGTTGTAATTTACCTCATTTAGAGGTTAGCTACCTACCTAATAATAAGCAACTAAGATTTGAGTGGTACTTTGGTCTCACTACAGGTGTTCCTCAGCTTAGCTCTTCCAAATCAGCCTCGGATGGGTAGCAGACTTACAGTAACACTCAAAGACATACATAGAAATATGCAATAAAATAATTACACAATAAATGGTTAATCCCACCCTTGCTAGGGTCAGCACAAAAGAATAATATATGTGTCACTAACTAGCTTAAGCCTAGTCGTGAGAATTTCTACTTGAGAAACTACAACGATATTTAGTCTGTGCTTGTGCCAAATTCAACACAATCACAGCCTAAATTGCTACCTACTGAAGGTTGGCAAAGATTATATTATGGTGCAGTAATGTGCAAATAATTGTGCTGTGTTTTTGGGTTTTTTGTATTTTATATAATATACACTTGTGTAATTATGTGTATAAGAAATTAAATGAACACAAAAGAATTAATTGTGTTTGGCAAGTATTCTACTGCCGTAAATATTACCTAACTCCTAAATGTACTCCTAATTGTGGAATAAAATGTTATCAGGGTTAGTAATGATTAACTAATATGAGATCAGTAATTTATATTAGTATACTGGATCCCTAAATGTTAATGATCCACTGACTTGAGTGAATCAGTAATTATAACATGGATTCAGGCTATAATGGACAGTCTGCTGACAGCCATATATTGAAACATTGGTATAGCCTAAATGGTTAACACTTAATTGGTGTTAGTGATTAATATAAGGTTATGAGCTGTTGCTCTTGGTGACCTAAGGATTCTACTTCAGTATGAAGTGTAGGTCTAAATGTTGTGGGTGATTGGCTATGACCCACTAAAGCTACGTATAAGGTAGCTGTTAGTGTGATCTAGGCTAACTGGTGTGTTACACTGTTAGTTGACACAATTAATTAAATAGTTAGTCTAGCTTCTATCACACAAGGATTAGTTATTAATGGTTAATATTTTAATTATAAATTTAATGCCTATCCGGTTCGATAAGGACCATAATGTGGGATATTTGGGTTTGATTCTGATTAATTAATAATTAAAGTAGTAAATTAAATTACGAAGGACCACCCGCTTTTAAAGTAAAGAGGGAAACTGAGAATTTCAGATCATTAGATAAAATTCTAGAGAAAAACCAGTGACTATGGATATGACTAGAAAGTATGATCATAAGAATAATTAATGGGCTGTATTATTAAAACCAAACCTCAAACACCTACATTGGGGGGTTATTACTGGAGGTCAGTACGTCCAGGAATCAGTGTGGTTCGTTCACTAATTCTATTAATAATAATCTAATCCTATAATTAATGTTGAATATAATATTATTCATACAAAGAAGAACATGAATATGTGCATAATAATGAATTACAGTAAATCACACATTATGTTGAAAACATTCTGAATGTATCAAATTGCAATGTTATCCGTGGTGTAGTGGTAAGACACTCGCCTGGCGTTCCGCGAGCGCTATGTCATGGGTTCGTATCCTGGCCGGGGAGGATTTACTGGGCGCAATTCCTTAACTGTAGCCTCTGTTTAACGCAACAGTAAAATGTGTACTTGGATGAAAAAACGATTCTTCGCGGCAGGGGATCGTATTCCAGGGACCATATAGGATTAAGGACTTGCCCGAAACGCTACGCGTACTAGTGGCTGTACAAGAATGTAACAACTCTTGTATATATCTCAAAAAAAAAAAAAAAAAAAAAAAAAATGTTATGAGTAAAAGAAATAAGCCTTAGCTGGTAATAGATTCCTTTAGATAACCCTGGCAGTCCTCTTAATCTCCAAGTCTGGTACACCGACGTCTGACACGGTTAACATGGAGAAGACAGCATGAGGAATTCGTGTCTCGAGCTGCAAAATAAATAACTACCAGTAGCAATTGATTTAACTACTCAATACATATTCAAGATTATTGATATCTACAGAGAAATTTCTAATCACCTGTTATTAGGTGTTGTCGTGCCGCGTAACGCGCAATCACCCCGCTATTGTTAAACCTGTAAATGATGCATCAAATAAAAGGTACTTAGCTGTGGGCACTGTGTAAGTATTAAGATTGCCGTAATTTCGCATCCCAGGCTCCGGTGAACCTATCCTGGATTGATGCGTTTCAAGTTGGCTGATCACGTGTCGTCAGGAACCAAGTCTAGGGGTCCCTTATTTAACACCAGCACTAGTTGAAGATATTATCTGCAAGGTCGTTCACGCCTCACAGTGGCGGCTTTCATCTGTAGATGGACACACTTGTCCTATATGCTGGACAATGGCGTCTTTTGTGAGTACGGTAAGCGCAGCTTTGCCTCCTTCTGGCCCTGCACGTGTACGCGTCCCGACTCCCTCACCGACTCCCTATGGCGTCGCGTCCCTCCCCCCACGCCGAGTCGACGTTCATTACACAAATTATTGGCATGAACATTAATATTTCTCGCATTCGCGCTTGAAACTCTAAAGACTGGACGGGTTTATTATTTAGAGGAACGAAATATTATTATTTAACTATTTAAGAATAGTAAAGATACAAGGGAGAGGAATTAATGTCTCCCCATAGCATTCATTGATGACGTTAACACTATCGCGAGGTAGATGGTATAATTCTAACGCTCTATTCGGCTTTTAGTTAGAGAACAATTCGTCTGCAATCAGTTGTCATACAGAATGCTTTAATTATGGAGAATCGTATTTAATTCTCACACAAATTGAATATAATGTGTTTTACTGTAAAGAAATCTGACGCAATACTAGCGTTAGATGACGTGAGAATTCTAGCCTAATGCACAGATGAATTATTAGTACAGGAGAATTCTACGAGTTGTTAATTTTACTTACTACAATATTAATATGATTAGTAATAAGTAATGAGAATACAACAATGTTGTATTCGATGTTGGAAATATCCAACAATATGCCTTTTTCCTATGAAAGTTGGTCATGGAGTATTAATAATTCCTCAGAGAATAATTCAAAATTTGATGAATATTATTACCTTCCACTACATGACAATAAAGGATTTTATCAAATTGTTACCATGTTTCTCAAATATTGCAGCCAAATATATAATTCACTCTCTAATGATAAAAACCATAATCATAATGAATATATAGCAGGAAGATGCCGACTACGCCACTTACCAGAACTCTTGCTCTTAGGTTATGATAGTGAAAAAAGAAAGAAAGGATTAGTATCTTTCCCATTTTTCACCAGTGATTTGCCATGCACTTGGGTTATTCCAACTTCGATTTCTAATTTTTCTGAAATTGTTACCAATCCAGGTTGGATTGCAACTACAATGCTAAAACCTAAAATACCACCTGTTTTTAATTTACCCCACCCTATTAGTATCTTCAGTCTTGCTGACAGTGGTTTAGTAGTAGCTTATCATTGGTCATCTATTCTCTTTTTGCTCTTAGAACCCATATTGGTGATACCTTCTTCTCAGCTTCAATCTAAAAATCTAAAGGGTAAGTGGGATCCACATCAATTAGTAAATAAAAGTAAAAAATATCTGAATGATAAAGAAGCAAGTTTAAAACTTCTCGGTTCTCATTATATCATTCAATATTTTCCCAAGTCTCATCTTAATGAAAATACATTTTCTATTGCAGTCTTTCACTCAAAGCATTTACCGATCAACCAAGAACTACAACACGATTCATTTCAACCCTCAGATTTTATGAAATCCCTCATTTGGGGTAATTCTCTTCTACAACTGAGTCAAGAAAGTCTGAAATAAATAATGGCAACAAGTTCTTATTCCTCTCTACCACATCATCCTCCTCCTCCTCCTCCTTATTCAATCATAAAACTGCAAAGTAGTGATGGTGATATTTTTGAAGTAGAATATGATATTATCAGACAGAGTGGTGTTATAAAAACCATTTTAAATGATTTGAGTGATGATACCAATGATGAAGCTATTCCTCTTCCAAATGTAAACACTATTATTTAAAAAAAAATAATTGAATGGTGTGGTTACCATCACAATAATAATGATAGTTCTATAATGTCATTTTCAAAATGGAATTTTGATTTTTTTGAACAAGATACATTGTTGCCAATAATTTTGGCAGCTGATTACTTAAATATTAAAGATCTAACTGACAAAGGAATCAAAATGTTTGCCAATATTATTAAAAAATTGACAGTAGAAGAAATCAGAGAAATATTTCATATAACTAACGATTTGACACCTGAAGAAGAAGAAGAAGAAATTATTAAAGAAACTAACTGGTGTAAATTTATATAATTATAAGACCAGAAAGGATGTAAAGAATAATTACTGTGGAGTTCGTAAACCGTAGACTTTTTATTAATGGTTAATGAAGGCAGAGGACATGACCTCTTGGGTGTTAGTAATAATTAGATGCTAGAAATTAGGTTTTGAAGATTTACTTTAAGGAGAAAATACAAGATTTGATAATAGCTGTTGATATGTATTAATTAGATCCATATTAAATGATTGTAGTAAGTAACAAACAGTACACTGATGAGGAAACATTATCATTATAACATCACTTATATAATATTAGTCTGTTGATATGCATACTCCTTTTTCTTCTTAGAATTATTCTCTAAATATTCATTATATTTTTGAATACACCAATCATATGACATCAAATATACATAATATATTAACATTAACAAAACAAAAGAAGTTATTGAATAATGTAAGATAATAATAAAATATTCATCATTATTATCATTTATTACATTTTCACTAACTTCTACTGAGAATGTACTCTGTTCCGTTAACACCAAAGTGGTATTTTCGTAAATTACCATTTTTAATTACTTATTTGGAAAGACTAAGGAGACTCAGGGGTAGGTAGGAACTTGTGTTAATCTCCTTTCCCATACAACTCCTTTATATAGCTATCAAACAAATATATATCATTATTATTTTTTATTTATTTTAAATATTAACATTTTTACCAACAACTCTTGTGGGAACTACTTTATACATCATTTTCTCCTAAGGTATCAAACAAGTATTGGATGGAAGTCAATAATATAGTGCCAGTCACTTCTAAGCATAGACAGGTACAGTATTTTTCGGGTAATCATTATTTGTTTATGTTGTAATTTATGGAAAACAATTTGACACTCTTTTTTTTTTGGGGGGGGGGGGTTAAATGTATTATATATATAGAGAGAGAAGCTATATCCTAACTTATTGTATATGATTTTGGTGCAGGGTGACGACAACTATCATTGTCCATGATTAGAGGTAATCACACACAGGAGCCTAATGTAGAAAGATGTAACCAGAATGAAGCTAATATTGCCGAAGTTTCACTGAAAGGAGAGAGCGTGGAGAATAAGGTGGAGAGTTTAGCCAAGTATATTGTGTTTTCACTGATGGAGAAGATAAAGGCGACAACTAATGATAAAGTTGAAGAAACACTCCTCAGATGTATCAAGACGATGGTGCACAGTCACGAAAAACAATTTAAGGGAATATTTAAAAAATTGGACATTACTCATGACACTGGATATGTGACATTTGTTGGAGTTTTCAATGAACTATTTGAAGGTGAAAAGATGGCTATTACTTGGGGCAGGATAATTGCACTATATGCTTTTGGTGGACAGATGGCTTTGTATTGCAAAGACAAAAATATGGAGGACTTGAGCGAAAAAAATAGCAACATTTATGAGCAAATATGCCAGTGAAGTAGTGGCACCATTTGTGAGGAGAGCTGATGGATGGATAAAAATATGTGAAGAATTTCCAGCAGAAGAAGGTGATACGTTGCTGGTGTAGATATTGTCCCTGCTGGTGTATAAAGCCTCTCTCTCTCTCTCTCTCTCTCTCTCTCTCTCATTCTCTCTCTTTTTCCTCATCCACAATAACTTGAACTTCCCCAAAGTCAGATAGAAGAAAATTATAAAATTGAAAATTATTGGCTACATGGCCATGTATGATATATAAGACAACCCTCAACCTTATATTCCTTATATTAGTTCTCCACTGTGAAGGGAAGAGACCTCGCTTGGAGCTCGTATATATATACTATATATATATATATATAAAAGTGTAAAAAGTATTATTAAAACATATAGTTTTTCATTTCAACAGATATCATTAATCTTTATGGACACTCAGAGTTTCAGTGCTGGAACAGAAACTTTTCTACAAATGGGGGAACAGGAACCTCTAGTCATGGATGAGGTAAAAAAAAAAAAAAAAAAAAAAAATTAACTATATCATCATCTGAGACTCCTCATTACAAATTTTCATAAGATTGTGATTTGTCATAAGATTGTGATTTGTCTTCTTCAGTCAAAGGATGACTATTCAAGTTATTATATTTTATCAAATATGTTATGTAAAACTATGTTGTGAATACAATATAATAAATGATGTTTTTTTTTTTTTTTTTTTTTTTTTTTGTCATCTTATAAGGTAAATGTGGTACGATTTGATATGAGATTACAATTCGAGGGGGACAGCAAGGACCAACACTCCCGAGACACAGAGCGCCGGTGCAGGTGCAGTAGGCGCAGCAAAGACCAGCACTCCCGAGGCACAGAACATCAGCGTAGCAAAGACCAACACTCCCGAGGCACAGAGCGACAACACTCCCGAGGCACAGAGCGACAGCGCAGCAGGCGCAGTAAAGACCAGCACTCCCGAGGCAGAGAATGGAGGCGCAGTAAAGACCAGCACTCCCGAGGCGGAGAATGGAGGCGCAGTAAAGACCAGCACTCCCGAGGCGGAGAATGGAGGCGCAGTAAAGACCAGCACTCCCGAGGCAGAGAATGGAGGCACAGTAAAGACCAGCACTCCCGAGGCGGAGTAAAGACCAGCACTCCCGAGGCGGAGAATGGAGGCGCAGTAAAGACCAGCACTCCCGAGGCAAAGACCAGCACTCCCGAGGCAAAGACCAGCACTCTCGAGGTGGAGATCAGCACTCTCGAGGTGGAGAATGGAGGCTCAGTAAAGACTGTCACCTCCTTGAGTTATCACAGAGTAGCGGCGCTCCAAAGACCAACTTCAATCATGCTGCTCTTACACCACCTGTGCTGACCTGATGCTAGGAGAAAGAGGAAGGGTTGAATTGTACTTACCTCAGTACACGCATGAGGTTTCAGCAGGTGAACACCTTTCTGTTGTAGTTCTGAAATAATTTTAAAAATAATATAATCACGTGATACGACTCCTTTTGAATTTTAATTTATTCCTAGATATTATTTTCACTCTTAAGGTTTTCTTTATAGTTAAAAATGAATAATAATAATAATAATAATAATAATAATAATAATAATAATAATAATAATAATAATAACCTCTTTAAAAAAAAGAGAAAGAGGAAAAAGAAAAAATTGAAAATTTTGTCTCAATGGCCTATTTCCCATCAAAAGGAGGAATTTACAGTCCCAGTGAAAATGAAGAATCTAATAATAAAATTAGAAAAAACAAAACAGCAATAGAATCTAAACCAACACCAACACCAACACCAAGAACAACTAGTGAAAGAAAAAGTGAACAAAATCGAAGAAAATCTCAACAACAACGACGATACCGCGTACCATTTGTCAAAACAGCAGGTGGACTCTTACCCTCTAGTGACGCATATCGTGTAAACCGAGATGATCACATTAAAAACGAGAAAAATCACTTTAATAGGGATGTTTATATTGATGATTATGATTTAGAGGAAAGAACGCGAATAGCTAGAGTTGAAAGACGTTTACAGTATATTGAGGAGTGTTTAGGTAAGAGTAACATCATTAAAGCTGAACCAATAACAGCTTTAATTTATACACATGAAAGTGCTCAATTTATTATAAATAAAGTTTATCATAACTGGATTAGATTTATGGGACATTTGGCTCAGCAACTTATGTCTAGAACAATTGAAAATTTGTTTGGAGCTGCTGATCAATATTTGTTTGAGGGTTGGTTTGAAATTCAAAAAAATTTAAGATCACCCCCACTAAATTATCATTTTATCGACTATAAGGAAAATGTATTAGAAGTAAATAAGGAAATTTTGAATTTGGCGTTAGAAGGTGATAGAGATCAAAATGGTAAACTCCTCTATCCTCAAGATTGTGAGTATATTAATCTTTATTTGGACAATACTACTAATAATGTGTATATTTTTTATTCAATAAATGAATTAATAAACATATATAAAACAAAAACAGATGATGATAAAAATTATATAAACAAGGATAATGATCGGTCTCTTGTAAGTGGCCTAGATGCTTATAGTTTGGTTATGCCTGGAGCTGATAAACGATATAAGGTGTTAGGTTCCCATCGTATTTTATATAATACATTTGTAAATATGTCTAATGGAGAAATGTTCAACACTAGTCTAAGTGAAATGGGAAAGTCAGCTCTTAACGTCTGTGTTATTATTGTTCATGCCATGATTCATTTAAAATGTTTACTTGATAAAAATATACTTCCCACTGAGAAAATGCGACACTCTAACAAACATTTCATTGAAGAAGTAATAAAACATGTTCCTTCCACATTATTCGGGCATCCCATGTTACCAATTGTTACCTTCAAAGACCAATAAAAAAACAATTTAATAACAATTTAATTAATTTTTAAAAAATAAGAAAACAATGTCGTGGAATATGACTACAAAGCCACTTTTATCATATTTTCCTTCTGATATAACTAGTGATACTAATGTAATTATTACAACTAGTGACACTACGTCAACAATAACAACAACAACAACCACAACTACATCCACTGCAACATCTACAATTACTACTGATATATTGTCACCAATAAACAATGATGACAATAATAATAATAATAATAATGATGATAATATTAATAATTATTTTAACAGTAAACAAATGTTAGATACTGAAGATTTTACTCAAGATATGTTTTTTTATAAATATGTACGATATCTTAACGAGGAAAAAAGAGCACCAGCTCTTCTTGTTTTTGATTTCGATAATACATTAGCCATATATGATGAACAACAACATTTACAACTGAATTTGTCAGATAGTTTTCCCTCAGTATATACACGGCCATTTTTATATGAGATGTTAGATTATATGAAAGCCACCAACAAACACAATATTCTTATTTTATGGACAGCAGGAAAACGATCATATATTCAAAATGTTTTAACTTTATTGAACATGTGTCAATATTTTACACATATTTTAACGTATTATGACTGTGTTTTATCTAAAAATAAATATGGTGTTAGTAAGTCATATAAATATATTGTCAATAAATACCCTAAATATTCAGATATGAGAGCCATACTGATAGATAACTGGGCTGTTTATAATGCTTTGGGAAGGAAAAGAAAGAGTTATAAGACAAATTATGATGATGGAATAGTCAAACAGCAATACAGTCGACTGATATCTATCAAACCTTATACCATATATGACGTAAGTGAAAGAATTTGGGGCTTTCAATATACCCCCTCATCAAATAAATGATATTGATATGTTCATTCGTTCTAAAGGCTTAAACGGCAAAACCAATAATAATTATAATCATAATAATGGAACAGATTCATCCACACCAGGAAAATTTGACCAGTACCCATCATATGGGGACACAGCTGTCTTATCCTTAATATGTTTCTGTGAAAGAGAAATCTTTGGGATAGTAGCAACTCCGACTATACAAAACAAAAGAAGTATAAACAGTGACTACTATATTATTATGCTTGAAAACGATCAGTTATCATTGATAAATAGAAACAAGGTAGAAAATAGTAATATGATCAGAAGTAGACAATGCCGTCCCCTTATATGGATACAAATTTCAACTTAATGATGGTAGTACTATTAATATCTATTTTATATTTCTATAAGTTTGATTAAGTAGGTACTCGTGGGATTATGCCTGAAAGCTTCTAAGGCAGAATCTCGGCTGGAGAAGCAACAATATGGTGTTCAGCTGACATTGGAATGGTCAAAGAGCGATTGGTTTGTATCCCTAGGACTCAATGATTGTTGATCATCTTGTGTTAATTCATCATCATCATCATCATTCATTCTATACGTTTTTATTTCGGATATGATTTTTTCTATTAATTCAAGTTGGTTATTTAACATTAATTCTTGTTCATGTATAGTGTCAATAGTTGAAAGGTTAACCCTTTTCCATAATTCATTTTTACTTTCCTCTGTTTTTCTGTAAATTTCTTCAATGTTGTTTTTATATATTTCTTGAGAGTTTTTTTTAGTTGCCATTGATAATGTTCATGTAACTGTGGTATACAAAATTTATTATTGTTTTCCAATTGGTTTACATTATTTTGAAATGTGTTTTGAATTTCATTTATTTTTGAATTAGAGATTGTATTCATATTTACACAACTTTTTATGAGTTCATTCATGCGTTTGCATAACAGAAAACAAAGGTAAATCAATTGAGTGTAGATTGAAAATGGTGTATAAAGATGACTACGTTCAAGGGCAAATAGAAACTGTTCAAATAATTTATATACACCAAAAATTCTGTCCATGAGATTGGGTTCATCCATATTTTCGTTTTCAAGTTCATTGATTGCACAATGTATAAGGTTGGTTAGTAGATCGTTAATGAGGGATGAACCTACTATTTGGTCAATATTATCGGTATTTTTAAAGAATTCATTTAATTTTTGAAGATTTCCTTTCGGTTTAAATTCTTTTATATCATTTTTCTTATCTTCTTGTAATGCTAATTTTAACAGCGTTGAACATATTATCAAAGGAAATGGGTTTAGTCTCTCTGGACTATTTTCATTTTCGGGTATAATTTTAATTTCATTTACAAAGAGTGTTTTTAGAATAGATTTTTCAAAGTCTAAATAAATTTGAAATGCTTTTTTATATTTTTTATTTTTAAGGGCATCATTAAGATTAATAATATCCAAGGTTGATTTTGAAGTCATTTTTTTTATTTTATTTTACTTTGTTAATTTGGTTGTTTTATGGACTCAATAAACTCGTTGTGATCTTTCATTTCAGCCAAAAAATTTATATTATGGGTAATATTCCCTAGAGAATTTTTAGAAATGAAGTTTGTGCCAGTATCTCGAGCTAATATATTTGGTATATTTGGTAAAAATGTTGCCATATTCTTTAAAACTAATTTTTCATTACTGCATATATTTGTAAGGGAAATGAATCCTATATGAGATGAATAAGCAGTATTAGGAGGGGTGGTTTCTAATATCCTAATCATACATTCTCCTTTGGATTCGTCAGTGGAAATATCAATATTTGAATTTTTTCCGGTTTCAAGTTAATATCTAATATTTTACTAGGGTACATTCCCATTGCAATATCGAGAATGGAAACATCATTAATGTTATTTACCACATCCACATTTAGATCATCATTAAATGTATTGAAATACCGTTTTAAATTATCAGTATTTGAAGTTAAATGACTTTGATACGTTTTAACCATAGGTTTCTCAGTTGCAATATGAGACAGATAAGAAAATTTGGTCTCATGTATAAAAGAAGGGGGATGAATATCTATAGGTCTAACAGGATTTTTGAGCTGTTGTAATACATTAAGTGAACTGGTATTGGTTTGGGTGGATATTTTAGGTTTAAGAGCTCGTTTTAACTGTATACATTCAATGGATTGATTTCTGGTAGTAGTTGTAGTAAAAATAGCTCTTCCTTGTCTGTTAACAATAAGAATGTTATGCATCGTGAAGATACATCGACCATTGAGAGGCGGTAATTCTTTAAGATCATCGAGGGAGTCAGAAAGAGCAATTGCTATAGCTATATAATCATGAGTCCTATGTGTCGTTAATGGTTCACAGTATGACAATCGATTATTTCTTATTTGTAAGAGCCGTTGCTGAGATTTAATTAACTGAGCATAATAAATACTCATTATATTGTTAATATCAAAGATTTTTAAATCCACTGAATTAAAATCATCATTTTTTATAACTTTAATAAATCGTGAAGAAGGAGGAGCGCTTATTCCATTTTCATTGTCATTCCATTGTTCGTTTTTTAATGGACGTTTATAGTAACCGTTTTCCAAAGGATATGGGAGACTTTCTACAAATTTTGTATAAATTTTAGTTAAATCGTCAACATTTATTTCATTTATTTTGTCTATTATTTCTTTAGTGTTAACCCAAACAATTTTAATATTTTGATCTATGAGATTTGATGGCATAGCTAAAATTTGTAACAAAATGTTGGGATTGGGTAAGATAACATTACCAGGGAAGAAAGATATGTTCTGTGTTTGTTTAATTTGGGGATAAATTTTGTAATTAATACCGAAACTAGATAGAGCATGCCAGAAATATCCTAAATTATAGGTGTGTATTCCAATGTTATTATGACACATTTCATTATAATGAAAATCATTTAAAGTTTCCCGAAAGATTAAACCCATTTTCACATACAAACATGGTTGGCATATGGCAGATAAACTTATATAGGTATTGGATTTGGATAATTTTTCTTGGGCTTTCATATAGAGTTGTTCAAGTTGAAGTAAATAATAATCTTTATCTTCTGTTTTTACATTAGGTAAAATTGCATGTTTACAAATACATTGAGTACCTATCATATTTATTTGTTCTCTAATCATCGTTCTAATTAAATTATGTTGGGGTGAATCATCATTAATTTTAGAAATGATATTAATGACATCAGAATTAACTATGGGATTTTTTATTGAAAGTGATGATGTCGGTGATTGAGGTAAAGATGAAGACATTCATTTACCTTTTTATTTTAGTTTATAATAAAAAATATATGAAAATATGAGTAGTCCTGTAGGGATTCCAAATAGAACCAATCCTGTACAATCACCAAACCCACCATCAAACCCACCACCAACACCACCAGCACAAAACCAACAAACAAACACCATAACACAACAATCAGTAGTTGGTCTAACTCTGAATTCATCTATAACATCAATAATGGCCAATCCAAAAGTTAATCCAGAAATATCTGAAGTTCTTTCCAAAATTCAAGATATGACTAGATATATCAGTGACCCTAACCAACGTGCTTCTTTCATAAAAAGCTTTGGGTCAACAGTTAAATATGATAGGTAATTCTTCTAAATGTGTTTGTATTCACGCTCTATTTCCTGACCTAAAATATGAAGAAAAAGATTATCATTTACAACAAATTGAAGATTTGTATAGAAAAGCACGGGAAAAACCAGTACATAATATTTATAAAAGTTTGTCTGCTATATGTCCACCCTGTTTATATCTAAATATGGGTTTGTTATCAACAGACGTGGTGAAAGATTTTAAAGACTCATTTTGTTCCAACAAAACTGGGCCTCATTAAACTTATAATTTAGGACCAATGGCTCATGTCTTAACAAGTTATAATGTTAATCAAAAAGTCTATCCTAACATGCAAAATGCTATGAATATATCTTTTCATCCAGGTAATATTCTAATCCCTGATTCAAAAATCTTTTTACAGATGTTAGCTATGCCATCAAATCTCATAGATCAGGGGGTTAAAGTAATTTGGGTTGATACAGAGGAAACTGTTCCTTGCAATAATAATAATATTAAAGACCAATTGGAATGTTATGAAAAGTTTATGAACGCTCTCCCTGCTTCTCTTGATAATGGTTATTACAAAGGTGAGCCTATACCAACTGACAAGAATAAATTAATAACTTTTCCACCTCATAAATTTGTTAAAGCAGCTAAAGGTGAAGAAAATTTAGTTTTACTAAAAATTTTTGATGTAAATTCAGTTTTAAACATATATTATTCTCAACTAATTCAATCACAGCGACGTTTACAAGTGAAAACTATAACAGATAATGATGGAAGTAGATTATATTTGAATCGAACCAATTTTGCTTGTTATGAACCCTTGTCCACACATCGAATACATGATTTTCTAGCCATAGCGGTTGCCCTCTCGAATAATCCGGAAGATCTTAAAAAATACCCTCCACTCAATAATGAGTGTATCACTACTCCACATAATATTCTCATCATTAATAATAAAGGGAAGGCCGTGTTTACTGACAGTACTGAACCTAAATCAACTACAGCCTGTGAAAAATTGAAACGAGGACTTAAAGATGGTACTAAATATCCACCTCATAAACGATTTGTAAATACAGCACATACCATGACACCTAATACAAATCTCAAACCTGGAGATCCTAATAAACCAGACAGTTTTCCTGACTTAAATACTACCACCTCTCCTGATCTCGCTGATATTGCTATGGAGAAACATATTAATGATTCGGAAATGTTTCGTAAGAATTTAAAAGCAAATATAGACAATTTGAAAAATTACTTTTCAGAGTTTAATGATGACCTGAATAAACCTGTTGATATAAATAATGTTAATTATTCTATTTTTGATATTACCATTGGAATGTCTCCCTCAAAAATACTCGATATCAATCATAATCTTGCAAGTGAAAAACCCAATGGTATAGATATATTTTCAGACTATCCCGAAAATGGCACAAATATTCTTGAAATAGCATCGCCTAATGTAGTATATTCAGATCAAATCGGTTTTGTTACTCTCAAGAGCCTATGTTCTAATGAGATGTTAGTATTAAAAATACCATTGCCCATTTGCAAAATATTATGAATCGCAGTGTTGGGGTATTTAGGAAATTTGAAGTAACACCGGGAAACAACATTACAACTCTTCAACCTAATTATTTAGTACAAATACGAGATCCTTCTGAATATCTTCAAGTTGTTGATAAAACTATAAAAGCAGATACATCCATCCCCAACTTCCAAATAGAACCTCTTAATGATGTACATCATATACCACAAGATTTGTGCGATTCAATGTCATTTAATCAGTATGTAAATTTGTATACCCCACCTAAAACACAAGGATGTATATGGTAATTTATATTATAATTAAAACTTTTCAATTATATTAATAATTTAATGTAATGTTTGCCAATAAACGGTCTATATGGCAATTACCCAAAATACTTAGTTGTTGTTTTTTATTTTTTATGAATTACCCTCTAATATTTTTTTTGTTTTGGTTATTATAAAAAAAATGAACATTTATATATTTGTTGTTGGTATATGTTTACTAATTATTTTATTTTTAATGTGGATGAGAATCCAATCCACAAACAGCGACACCATCTCTCCACAATCAGAAGATGTCAGTGCCACCCTCCCAACAGCACGTGCCACTGTCACCACCTCCACCAGCACTCCAGCTGCTAACGACAGCGGTGCCACTGTCACCACCTCCACCAGCACTCCAGCTGCTAACGACAGCAGTGCCACTGTCACCACCTCCACCAGCACTCCAGCTGCTAACGACAGTGGTGCCACTGTCACCACCTCCACCTCCACCAGCACTCCAGCTGCTAACGACAGCGGTGCCACTGTCACCACCTCCACCTCCACCAGCACTCCAGCTTCTAACGCATAATTGATATTCCTACAATTTTTTTAATAAATGGCTAAGAATTATTGAACATTGAGAGGTTTCGTTTAGCATATTATAAAAAAAAATAATAGACATATGTTACATCTAGCAGCCAGAAAGCCACACCTGGACCACTATGCTAGGCCCGACCTGCCCAACGAGGCAAGTTCCCCTGAATCTATATATTTTTCCAATTTTCCTCTATGAAGTGATAAATCTGTCCATTTCACCATACACAAGTTAATTAGGTTAGGTTACGATAGGTTAGGGGCTAGGTTAAGTTCGGTCATATATCTATGTTAGTTTTAACTCAAATTTCCAATAATCAACCCATACATAATGAAATGGACAGATTCATCACTTCACAAGAAAAAAAATTTGAAAAAAAATATAAATTCATGAAAACTCGGCCCATCAGGCAAATCGGGCCTTGCACAGCAGGCCAAATACAACGTTCTGGCAACCAGGCACGATATATATATATATATATATATATATGTCGTACCTAGTAGCCAGAACTCACTTCTCAGCCTACTATGCAAGGCCTGATTTGCTTAATAAGCCAAGTTTTCATGAATTAATTGTTTTTCGACTACCTAACCTACCTAACCTAACCTAACCTAACTTTTTCGGCTACCTAACCTAACCTAACCTATAAAGATAGGTTAGGTTAGGTTAGGTAGGGTTGGTTAGGTTCGGTCATATATCTATTTTAATTTTATCTCCAATGAAAAACAATTGACCTCATACATAATGAAATGGGTATCTTTATCATTTCATAAGAAAAAAAATAGAGAAAATAAATTAATTCAGGAAAACTTGGCTTAATAGGCAAATCGGGCCTTGCATAGTAGGCTGAGAAGTGAGTTCTGGCTACTAGGTACGACATATATATATATATATATATATATATATATATATATATATATATATATATATATATATATATATATATATATATATATATATATATATGTCGTACCTAGTAGCCAGAACGCACTTGTCAGCCTACTATGCAAGGCCCGATTTGCCTAATAAGCCAAGTTTTCTTGAATTAATTGTTTTTCGACTACCTAACCTACCTAACCCAACATAACCTAACTTTTCCGGCTACCTACCCTAACCTAACCTATAAAGATAGGTTAGGTTAGGTTAGGTAGGGTTGGTTAGGTTCGGTCATATATATACGTTAATTTTAACTCCAATAAAAAAAAATTGACCTCATATATAATGAAATGGGTAGCTTTATCATTTCATTAGAAAAATATTAGAGAAAATATATTAATTCAGGAAAACTTGGCTTATTAGGCAAATCGGGCCTTGCATAGTAGGCTGAGAAGTGCATTCTGGCTACTAGGTACGACATATATATATATATATATATATATATATATATATATATATATATATATATATATATATATATATATATATATATATATATATATATATATATATATATATATATATATATATATATATATTTTGGTGGTTGTTATTGTTTTTTGTAATAGGTTTAAATGGGTTTCGGGAGACCTACCCGTTGTTTGTTTCTTCCTCTGTATGTGTCGTTTTACCCACTCACTTAGGATCCATTATTGAGAATAAGGATTTGATGAATATCTCTTTAGTAACTTGTAACTTACATTTGAATTACCATTCTCCCAGAGTTTTTATTATTATTATTATTATTATATTAGGCATACCACCACCTTCAATTAATAAATGTACAGTTAGATCTTAGAAATTGTAAACATTATAGAATATGAATTTTGTATATATCAAATTTAATATATTTCTTTTTACAACACACACACCCACACACACTGTAGGTTTTTATGATTATAATAAAAAAAATTATGTAATTTTATGATCAGTATTGATTACACTTGTATTAAAAAAATAAAGCAAGCACCTGTTTCTATGACTTGGTAAATGTCATACATTACAACAATTTTTTTCGAATACTTTATTAAATTTACTGTGCTTCAAAATTCATTTGGTCTCTTTCATCATGGTTTATAATTTTATATGTATTAATCATTGTAAAAATCACGAGAATTACTGCAATTAGCCCAGCTATGGCATGATGTGACCCCATAACATATTTCATGTGATCATCAGATTTAACTGAATCCATAAATGGTATTTTATCATATACATTCATAACAGATGTTATTGTAATAAACAAACATAAGATAACTAATATAATAAGTATAAAATATGTGAATATTTTATTACCGAACATATCTTTTTTTGTTTTTTTTTTATATAGGAGAAAAATAATAAAATGACTATGAAATTTAATTATAATTTAATAATTTAATAGATGTATAAGCTGTTTAGCTGGAGGAACGATTTTTTGGGCATAAGAAACAATTGATTTATATTGATATTGATGGTAAGTTAAGATAAATGTAATTAATAAAAGAGCCATAATAGCAATTACTAATGGCATTAATGATTTGGAAATATTTGTTCCCAAAAGATAAAAGGTGGCTAATAAACCAACCAAAAAAGACAGATACATAATAGAAAGGGGCCAATTTGTTTTTTTCTTAACGACATTCATTTTTTCCTGTGATATTTCCTTATTATCATGTCTCTCATTAATTGCGGGAGTTGTTAATGTGGTTGGTATTGGATTCCAATAAGATTCTTCATGTACTCTGTTAGCTATTCTCAAATCCATAACATGAGGTTGAGGTAGTAACTGAGGAAGTTGTTGATGATTCTCTCCTGAAGCCGTTGTTGTTGTTGAAAGATGAGGATGTGCCATTTTATTTAACGATTTTCTTTTATTTTTTTAATTATAGTTTTAATTAATGTTTCACTATTGAAGGGTATTAGTGTTTTGAGTCGATGGCTGTTTATATGTATTAGGGATTCTTCAAGTGGGAAATAACAGGCAATTTTTTCTTCATCTAAGCGATGACTGAAAGGAAAACGATGCATATAATTCTTAATTGCACGGTTGTTGGTCTTCTTATCATTTAGGTTGAAAATACATCCTAAAGTTCCAAGTATCCAATTTAAACATCGAGACCGAGAGTGCGTAAATTGAATTAAATTATTTGCATTTTCAGTTTCAATTAAAATACTATAATCACACTGATAGGTTTTACCATTCAGTGCTATCCATTCCTCTGATATCATTGGTAAATTATATTGGTTATTATGAATCATCCCCAATTTAATTCTTTTAATAATTGGTATAAAATCTAAATGAAAACAATGTGTTTCTTCCATAAACTCTCTAATTTGGGTAATTATCGGAATCTTTTGATAAATTTTTTCAGGTTGACCACGAGGAAGTGTATACTCCCCCTCTATTGAATTTCCATTACCAAACATATGTTGATATAAATTAACATATTCGGCTTGACTCATGGGGGACGAATTTTCAAAAATAATAACATTTTTCGTTTTATCATTCCATTTATGTCGATAACTTTTATTATTAAGATACGAAATATAAAAGTATGATGGAGAATGTAACATTAGGATTTTACATTTTTTTAATATAACTTTTTCGTCTGTGCTAAAACATTGACTGGCATCTACATATAAAAGCCCTAAAGATTTTTTAGTTTTATTATCATAATTTAATTGGTTTGGTTTTAATTGTATTAATGGCATATTTATAGTGGGAGGAAGATGTGCATTTTTGTAATAAAAATCAGTTTCTTTACAATACTGAGATGACATACTGACTATTTTGTATCTAAAAATGAATGGTGTTTATATAATAATTTATATATTTTTTGTATTCTAACGGAACATGGATTATATTCAGTAATGTGTAGTAGGGAGTGGGAGTGGTATGATGGAGAATGTAACATTAGGATTTTACATTTTTTTAATATAACTTTTTCGTCTGTGCTAAAACATTGACTGGCATCTACATATAAAAGCCCTAAAGATTTTTTAGTTTTATTATCATAATTTAATTGGTTTGGTTTTAATTGTATTAATGGCATATTTATAGTGGGAGGAAGATGTGCATTTTTGTAATAAAAATCAGTTTCTTTACAATACTGAGATGACATACTGACTATTTTGTATCTAAAAATGAATGGTGTTTATATAATAATTTATATATTTTTTGTATTCTAACGGAACATGGATTATATTCAGTAATGTGTAGTAGGGAGTGGTGGTGGTGGTGTGGTAAGGTTGTTGGGGTGGTGGTGAGATTAGGGTGTGTATATTGTGGGTGTGGGTGATTATAAAAGTTGTGGTGGGGTTGTTGTGTTGGTGGGGTTTGGGGAGGGTGGTTGTGGTGGTGGTGGTGGTGGTGGTGGCGGTGTTTGGGTTGTTGTGTTGGTTGGGTTTTGGGAGGGTGGTGGTGGTGGCAGTGTTTGGGTTGTTGTGTTGGTTGGGTTTTGGGAGGGTGGTGGTGGCAGTGTTTGGGTTGTTGTGTTGGGAGGGTGGTGGTGGTGGTGGTGGTGGTGGCAGTGTTTGGGTTGTTGTGTTGGTTGGGTTTTGGGAGGGTGGTGGTGGTGGCAGTGTTTGGGTTGTTGTGTTGGGAGGGTGGTGGTGGTGGTGGTGGTGGTGGCAGTGTTTGGGTTATTGTTTGGGTTGTTGTGGGGGTTGTTGTGTTGGTGGGGTTTGGGTAGGGTGATGGTGGGGGTGTTGTTTGGGTTGTGGTAGCTTCCATATCTTTTATTATTTGAGGAAATTTTTTTACCAAATTTTTCCCAAATTGTTTTTCCTGACATTTATACCGAAATAAAATATATAAAAACAATACTACAAATTCTTTTTTTTCTATAGTTTCTTTTACAATACTATGTATAATATCTCGAGGTATATTATCATGGTAAATGGTTTGGCATATGGTATCCATTCCTTCAATTAAAGATTGAATGAGATTTTTTTTATCATTTACAGATACCTCTCGAAATTTTCGTATTGTAATCTCAATCTTGTTCGAGGATAAATCCATGAAACTTTTCAGAAAGCTACATTCCGGATTCCATTGAATATGAAGAAGTAGAGGCTTGTCAGAAATGTCAAAATTCCATAGCCCAAGATTACAAAAAGCACATTTCACATGATCACTAAGACCTGTATAAAAGAATCCAGCTGAACTTAGATCTTCTGAATTTGGTAATGTAAGTGGCCATGTGCTAAAACTTTCCAGGCGATTTTTACAATCTTCATATGTTCGATCGACACTGGGACAATGAGGTGACAATGAGAGGACTAAATTGGATTGCAGAATAACTTCACATAACTCTAAAGGGACATTACCAACGGGTTTTCCCATGATAAATGGACAATAAGGAACTCTTTGTCTATGTTTATTATGTGGAATATCGTTTATTTGCCAGTTCTTGATAACTGTATTGCAGAAAATACATGCACATGCATCGTTTCTTTTAAGATAAAAAAAATCCATCCCTAGCTAAATTTAGAGGGGAAATCCATGGGAATTTCCAATTGTTAAATGTGTCTAGACGTGCACTTTCAAACTTCAAAAAAAAAATGTTGTTAAACATTCTGATAGGTGTTTTAATTTGTGAAATAAATGTACAATTATGTTCTGGATATACAATTGCATTACTATTTATATTGAATGTAAGTGACAAATGACACTTTATACATTTCCATAGATTTTCTTGTTTGTTATAATAAAACCCATTTCGTTTTAAAATGTTTAAATTTATTTTGACATTTAAACCTTCTAATGTTTTCATGCTATGTTGTCCACTCATTTTGGCATGTAATTAATGAATGGTAAATTTATTAAATCCGTCTGACCATAATATATATTTACTAGGCATAGCATTATATATATATATATTTTTTTTTATTTATATTTCGAGATTCTTCAGGTTTACAGTAAAGGCTTCAAACTCTTCTTTTCAATTCAAATTCCATTATCATCACTAGTGTTCTAGGCGATTTGTAAACAAAAAAAAAAAACTTGGTGGTTATATAATAAACATATTGAAATAAAATTAAAATAGTGATAGGATGATATCAAAGCCAAAGAAAAGCGAAGAATTTTGCAGCAAACATGAATTTGAGCTAAAGATAAGCCAAATGTTGGAAAAAGGTGGGCCTGGGAGTCGGAAAATTTTCACTCGATAAAAATTAGCACAATACATTGAGGAAGTCAAAAATGCTAAATTGAAACTGAATTGGAAATCTTCTCATGAATATGATCTATTGTCTCGATATGATGTCAAAAATCTATTTGGGGATGACGTCCTAGTAACCATCGACGAAACTGAACGAAGAATGAAGTGGGGGACCAAGCTTAAACTGACCAGTGACAATCGTCATTCTACTACGGCTGTAACAACAACAACAACAACAGCTGATCCTGGCCGGATGTGTCGTCGTTTCATACATCAAGGGCAATTGTATGATACGATTTATGATGCACACAGAGCAGTTTGTCACGGAGGAGAAAAAAGAACTTATTTTGAAGCAAGTAAAACTATCGCTAACGTCACTCAACAATCGGTGAAACTCTTTATTTCACTCTGCCACATATGCAATTTGAAACGACTTCCTCGACGAAAAAAGGGGTAATACGGCCCTTTGTATCGACCAGTTTTGCGGAGCGAGGACAAATGGACTTAATAAATATGCAAAAAGAAGGAGGATGTGTGTATAAATATATTTTACATTATCAGGATCATTTAACAAAGTTTTCGGTTTTACGAGCTCTTCGCAGTAAACGGGCGATTGAAGTGGCACGCCACTTGCTCGATATATTTGCTCTCTTGGGAGCCCCACGAATTTTGCAGAGCGATAACGGCCGTGAATTTGTGGCAGAGGTCATTCAAGAGCTAAAAAACGAAATGTGGCCCAACATGCTCCTCATTAATAGCAAACCTCGTTAACCACAGAGCCAAGGGAGCATTGAATGTACAAAAGAAAATGTAATTAAAATGCTTGGCAGTTGAATGTGTGAAAATCAAACGCGAGATTGGTCAGCTGGACTTCCCTTTGTGCAATTCACCAAAAACACAGCATATTCACTTGGAATTGGCGTATCGCCTTACAAGGCAGTTTTTGGTATAGAACCGCCAATAAATATGAATAATAATACATCTTCATTAATAAAGATGATACAATTGAAATTAAGAGAAAAATAGAGGTGATGAGTTAATTGTACATTATTTCTTCAAATTTATTTATGTTAGTTAAAATGCACATGCTAAATATCAAGGTTCATTATTAATTTATTTTTGTTTTTGTTTTTTTTTGTTTTAGGATACGAGAAGTTTGACTGAACTGAAAGTTGGTTGGGAATGAAAAAGACTAAATGAAACTAGTACTAGTGTCCCCCCCCCCAAAAAAAAAGATATGAAAAACATACCTCATAAACCCAAAATGGTTCTGGATGGGTTCTACTGAAGATGGATGGGTACCCAGCATCATCACAATTGAAATTCATAATGCAAATATTGGATATAGGTTCGATGATAACTCAATTGTTTGTTGAACTAGTTTCCAACATTGACCATCATATATAGTAATCAACTCAAAAGTGGCATGGACCAGGGGAATCCGACTGTCTAATTAAAACAAAGCAAAGCAATGCGATGGTCAGAGATAGATGTTGATGTAATGTGATTTCTGCCCAGTGCTCTAAATTTCAAAGTGAAGAAATTCAAAGAAGCGCGGGTAAACGGCGTGAGTCATATATCATACAGTGGGGAGTTGATGATTGAGATTCATTCAATAGGCCGTTACTTAACATATATTATATTAACCTAACCTAACCTAGGTTAGGTTAGGTTATGTAGGGTTGGTTAGGTTCGGTCATATATCTACGTTAATTTTAACTCCAATAATTTTTTTTTTACCTCATACCTAATGAAATGGGTAGCTTTATCATTTCATAAGAAAAAAATTAGAGAAAACATATAAATTCGTGAAAACTTGGCTTATTAGGCAAATCAGGCCTTACATAGTAGGCTGAGAAGTCCGTTCTGGCTACTAGGTACCACATATATCCAACTCGAATTGATATACTCTCTGTAGTGATACTTTTTTTTAAATAATATTTACAATAAGAATAAAGGTATTTAAAAAAAAAATATATCATTTCTATACTACTTATTATTAAAATACTTATTTGTCAATTTAATTATATGGAGAATAAATGTGAATTGCTATATTCAATATCATAACCAGATTGTATTAACATGTGATACAAATAATACAACTGTAAATTATTTAAATTTGTGGTGTCAATTTTCCAATTTGGTGATAGATGAATAGGATTTTCTTTATAATAATTAATCAATGCATCATAAAAAATTTGCTCATTCGGCATTAAAATAAGTTGTTTGTAAATTGCATCTGAAATTTTATTTGGACATTTTGAAGAATTATAATACGAGATAACCATATTATTAATGATCATAAAAGCTAATTTGAAAGGTGAATTGGAATTATGAAAGTTGCTTTTATAATTTGAAACTTTTTCTTGTATAAATTGAACATATTTTCGTTTTTCTTCTTCATCATTTTGATTATTAATAAATATGTTTGTTTGATCCTCCACAATCATTAAATTTTCAGTATTATCTTCTTTGAATGGTAGCAGTGGTGATTGTTGCGGTGTCGGTTGCAGTGGTGATTGTTTCAGTGTCGGTTGCAGTGGTGATTGTTGCGGTGTCGGTTGCAGTGGTGATTGTTGCGGTGTCGGTTGCAGTGGTGATTGTGGCGGAGTCGGTGTCGGTGGTGATTGTGGTAGTGATGGTGATGGTAGGTGTGATAGGTCAGAATCCATTTTAAGGATTGATTTTGGGATTTTTTTTATACATTTTATATATATATATATATATATATAAAAAAGGGGGGCTGGATTTTTATTATAGAAAGAAACATTATACTAAGATGGTGAACCAATGTTTTTAAGTAGGGGTGGTGGTGGTGGTGGTGGTGGTGGTGGTGGTGATAGTGGTGGTGGTGTTGCTGCTGCTTTTGGTAATAAACCTTCATCTTGATTGATAAACGTTACAATTTCATCCTTTTTTCCCGGTTTGAATGATGTCAATTAAGAGATGGGGATTTCGGGTTCTTAAAAATAACCATATGTTCGTTTTTCTTCTTCATCATTATGATTATTAATAAATATGTTTGTTTGATCCTCCACAATCATTAAATTTTCAGTATTATCTTCTTTGAACGGTGGCTGTGGTGATTGTGGCGGTGTCGATTGTGGCAATTGTGGCGATTGTGGTGGAGTCGGTGTAGGTGGTGATTATGGTGGTGATGGTGATGGTAGGTGTGATAGGTCAGAATCCATTTTAAGGATTGATTTTGGGATTATATTATTTTATACATTTAAACAAAAGGGGGCTGGATTTTTATTATAGAAAACGTTACAATTTCATCCTTTTTCCCCGGTTTGAATGATGTCAATTAAGAGATGGGGATTTTGGTGATTGTGGCCGATTGTGGTGATTGTGGCGGTGTCGATTGTGGCAATTGCGGCGATTGTGGTGGAGTCGGTGTATATGGTGATTATGGTGGTGATGGTGATGGTAGGTGTGATAGGTCAGAATCCATTTTAAGGATTGATTTTGGGATTATATTATTATATATATATATATATATATATATATATATATATATATATATATATATATATATATATATATATATAAAAAAGGGGCTGGATTTTTTTTATAGAAAGAAACATTATACTAAGATGGTGAACTAATGTTTTTAGGTAGGGGTGGTGGTGGTGTTGCTGCTGCTTTTGGTAATAAACCTTCATCTTGATTGATAAACGTTACAATTTCATCCTTTTTTCCCCAGTTTCAATGATGTCAATTAAGAGATAGGGATTTCGGGTTCTTAAACAATATTATCATTGGTCATCAATATCACTAAAAATACGAAAGTAATTCCCTTCGTCACATGATTCCGTGTTAATATGTCACAAAAAATTATTCCTGTTGGGTGTATTCATGTTTAATCTTTTGCTGGTGCCTTATCTAGATTTAAATAACCAAGTGTGTTTATATGCTTGTGGGTGCCGGTTGTCAAAGAGTGACTGAGGGGAGGAGCTGTGTGTGTGTGTTTGTGTGTGTGTGTGTGTGTGTGTGTGTGTGTGTGTGTGTGTGTGTGTGTGTGTGTGTGTGTGTCTTTATGTGTGTGACTTTGTATGTGTGTGTGTGTGTGTGTGTGTGTGTGTTTGTGTGTGTGTGTGTGTACTCTCCTAGTTGTGTTTGCGGGGGTTGAGCTCTGGCTCTTTGGTCCCGCCTCTCAACCATCAATCAACAGGTGTACAGATTCCTGAGCCTATCGGGCTCTGTCATATCTACACTTGAAACTGTGTATGGAGTCAGCCTCCACCACATCACCCCCTAATGCATTCCATTTGTCAACCACTCTGACACTAAAAAAAAGTTCTTTCTAATATCTCTGTGGCTCATTTGGGCACTCAGTTTCCACCTGTGTCCCCTTGTACGTGTTCCCCTTGTGTTAAATAGACTGTCTTTATCTACCCTATCAATTCCCTTCAGAATCTTGAATGTGGTGATCATGTCCCCCCCCTAGCTCTTCTGTCTTCCAGCGAAGTGAGGTTTAATTCCCGTAGTCTCTCCTCGTAGCTCATACCTCTCAGCTCGATTACTAGTCTGGTGGCAAACCTTTGAATCTTTTCCAGTTTAGTCTTATCCTTGACTAGATATGGACTCCATGCTGGGGCTGCATACTCCAGGATTGGCCTGACATATGTGGTATACAAAGTTCTGAATAATTCTTTACACAAGTTTCTGAATGCCGTTCGTATGTTGGCCAGCCTGGCATATGCCGCTGACGTTATCCGTTTGATATGTGCTGCAGGAGACAGGTCTAGGTCTTCTTGAAGCCTCAAACAGTCCTCTTCTGTTTGAATCCTTCTCATAATTTTAGCATCGTTCGCAAACATTGAGAGAAATGAATCGATACCCTCTGGGAGAGCCCTGTGGGACTCCACTGGTGACTTCACGCCAATCGTAGGTCTCACCCCTCACCGTAACTCTCAGCTTCTTATTGCTTAGATACTCCCTTATTCACTGGAGCACCTTACCAGCTACACCAAGTCAAGGACACACACTGTGTGTGTGTGTGTGTGTGTGTGTGTGTGTGTTATTGTGTGTCTTTGTGTGTGTGTGTGTGTCGTTGTGTGTGTGTGTGTGTCTTTGTGTGTGTGTGTGTGTCTGTGTGTGTGTGTGTGTGTGTCTTTGTGTGTGTGTGTGTGTCTTTGTGTGTGTGTGTGTGTCTTTGTGTGTGTGTGTGTGTGTGTCTTTGTGTCTTTGTGTGTGTGTGTGTCTTTGTGTGTGTGTGTCTGTGTGTGTGTGTATTTGTGTGTGTGTCGTTGTGTGTGTGTGTGTTTCTTTGTGTGTGTGTCTTTGTGTGTGTCTTTGTGTGTGTGTGTGTCGTTGTGTGTGTGTGTCTTTGTGTGTGTGTGTGTGTGTGTGTGTGTGTCTTTGTGTGTCTTTGTGTGTGTGTGTGTGTCTTTGTGTCTTTGTGTGTCTTTGTGTGTGTGTGTGTGTGTGTGTGTGTCTTTGTGTGTGTGTGTCTTTGTGTGTGTGTGTGTAACACTGTAAAAGTGTTTGGTTTAGGTTAATACATACATAGAGTACATGAGTCACAGACAAGGATCGGAGAGGCGCCAGTTGTCTGCCTGAGATCTCACACCTCTAACCGTTAACGACCCCAAGTGACCTGAGGTCAGATCATGAGAATTTCACCTTGCTTCCGCTAAGCTCTTAATTGGAGCCGGGTAGCCTTCAAACATGCCGACGTTTAAGGAGTGGCTTGGTAGAGTGCCGGAGGCTATCTACTTGTGGGCGGAGTTAGCTACTAGGTTCCCCAATATAAACTCGGAGAGCTATCCAGCAAAAAGCATTAACAGACAGAACGGCAGTCAGGATTGCAGAAGAGACGGCCTAGCAGGAAGGCTGTCGGCCGGCAGGGCGGGAGTCTCTGTCAACTACAGACCCCCCCCCCCCTCTATCCAGCTATAGGCCGAGACACTTGGTGAGTGAACAGTAAGGTGACTTGTCGTGTTTTACAAGTGTTGTGTGATGATCAGGGGCAGTCAAGTTGTAGGGTTCTCAGATTCTTGGAGGATGACTCACTTTAAATATTAAACTGGAACATTTTAATTGAATTGCTAAATTATGATACTTCATGGGAAATATAATTATGAATTTATTATTTAAATTGTGTTTAACTTTGTTCCCTAGAGATTTTGAGTTGAGGTGAGAAAGCCTCTGTGGTTACTGGTTTCATGATATTAACAAGTACATGTTTGGAGTTGATACATGGTACAGAGGGAACATACTAATAATGAACTCATGATAACATCTTTTGAGAATTTTGTGATACAGGCAAGTTCCATTCCTTGTCTTGTATGTAATGATCATGAATGGATGGTGGCAGCATTTCGTCTTCTACTATCAACTCTTCTACTTCTACTATCTACTCTTCTACTTCTACCTATCTGCACCTCTCCCTCCACCCCTCTCTGAACTCTCACTTTCAACTAATGACCCTCCTCGCTCCTCCCACCTCTCTCCCTCTCACCCCAAACCCTCACTAATTACTTCACTATTCATTTCTTTCCTTTCGTTTTCTCTTATACGTTTGTGGCAATGATTCTGTATTCTAGAGTTCTCTCTAGAGTTTCGGGTAACTGATCAAGTGACGGCGCCTTGTAGTCTTAGCACTTAGGTAGTCAAATACCTAGGTTACAAGGTGTTGAACGAGAGAGGTTGCCTTAGGAACTCTGGAGGTGCTCTAGAATAGTTAGCTAACTGGGGACGGGATAACGGACAAGAGAGAGCTGTTTCCCCCGGCCTCGTTAGTTAACTGGGGGGTGGAATAATGGACAAGATAGAGCTATTTCCCCCACCCCCCGTTACAATGTTGGCAGCGGTGTTGAACAATGTTTAAGGTATTGGTGTTCTTTTGAACATTGTTCAGTCCCACGTGTCTTTTTGCCGCTCAGGCGCTATCAGGGAGATTGACAGGTGTTTAATATTCGCGAGTTAGCGAACTTTTTTTTTCAGGTTAGGAGATGGTGATTCTCTGGTGTTGTGTTTAGTGATTTTGTGAGTTTTGTGGTATTCAGGGAATGTTCACCAGAACTTGCGTGTGTAGTGATTTATGTTAGTAATAAGATTTGGCGATTTGGGAACTTAGCGGTGTTGGTAGTGCAGGTCAGCTGAGTGTGACACGTGACCTCGCATGTCCCACGGGGGACACCCAGCCACCGCTGGTCTCCAGGTCAGTGGGGAGTGGCAGGTGTAGTTCTTAAATAGATTTTAAGTAGTTTTTAGTGGTTCTGCTCAGATTATTGCGATCGACTGTTTTACTCCATTTGAACGCAATAACCCGAGGTGTACTGGTCTTGTACAGCATGCTAGGGGGAGCCTTAGTATGTCAGTAGACTTCACGTTGGGGACGCTCGACGTTAGATAGTCTGGTCACAGGGGTGGCAACAGTTTGGAGTTGTTGACCGGCGGAGATGCTAGGGAAACACTCTGGGTCACGTAGGTGGCTGTAGGTTAAGGGTGGGAGTAACGGTTAATTATGTACTTAAGATTAGGAAAGGTACCCTTAAGTTTAGGCTAGTGTTTTGTCTATTAGTTTTGATTTTTTTTTGTGACAAGTTAAAAGTAGTGATGACCTTATTCTCTCTTCTCGAACTTTCCTCTGTTACTGTCTTATGTTCCACCAAGTCAGTATCATTCAGTGTTAATTGGATTATTTAAAAAAAAAATTGAAGTGTAGTTGTTGCCAGGAGGAGAGCGGTATGACTGGACTGTGTAACCCTATACAAACTACAGGGTCACATAACATATCTTGGGAGCACGATATTGTCGCCTTTCTGTTCACCCACAGGTGGGAGCCAGAAGAGAGGAGAGACGCACATACAAAAGAGGGAGACAGCTGCTGTGTACCACACTCACGGGCGTTAATCACCACCACCACGACCAGCCCACTACCTGGAGGTCACGGCTCCACCACCATCACCACCCCAGGGGACCCCAAGATGCAGCCCTCTCGGTCAGTCAACATTGGTCTACCCAGTGGACCCCAGGTCGTTCTGCAGACGACCCCAGACGACCCAGTAATGATGGAAGAGGAGCAACAACGACTCCAGTCTGTCCCACCAACATCGGTCTACCCAGGATGGACCCCAGGACGGACAGACCCCAGTGGACCCCAGGTCGCTTGTCAAAGACCCATGGGAGGAGGAAGAAAGAAGAAAGAAGAAAGAAGAAAGAAGAGAGAAGAAATAGAGAGAAGAAAGAAGAGAAGATAAGACAAGCTGAGTGAGACATGATACCTAGTGTCCCTTGCTTGTGTCAGCATCATTGCATGGAGCGTAATTGCAAGACAGGATCGTTTGCCTTAACTGGCCGCCCCTCCTACAAGCATGTTGCTCTGTTGAGTGATTCTTCCTGTGTCATGCGGACTTGATGTGGCTGTCAGAAGTAGCTCTCTGAAGGAGGCGTGCTGGAGCAACAGGGAGGAAGAAGAGTAGGATGGGATTTCTACTGTTGGCAACTATATGAAGGTCTCGAAACTTGTAGTCCCTATAGCTGTGAAGAACCCCAATATATGTCTCTCATGGTGACTGACGTAGGGCCAATTACAGATCAGCTGGGACAACCGAATTCCACGGTCCTGTGCGCAGTTCAAGTAGTAACGGCTTTCGGGTTGACCAAGGGTTGTTGTGCGTTAACGACGGAGAAGCGACGGAGGCAGTTGTGTTGAAAAAATGTGGTACAGGATTATCTACAAGACCAAGCAGTGACGTCGCCCAGCCAGAGACAATGGACGTCTGTCTATATTTTTCATTTTTTTAGAGTAGGATGATGTATATTTGTTTAGCTAGGATGTATTCTTTTCGTTAATAAAGTTGTCGCACACAGCTAGCTTGCTTTAGCAGTGTTGCAAAAACTTTATTTTCGGGGAGAAGGGGAGATGTAACACTGTAAAAGTGTTTGGTTTAGGTTAATACATACATAGAGTACATGAGTCACAGACAAGGATCGGAGAGGCGCCAGTTGTCTGCCTGAGATCTCACACCTCTAACCGTTAACGACCCCAAGTGACCTGAGGTCAGATCATGAGAATTTCACCTTGCTTCCGCTAAGCTCTTAATTGGAGCCGGGTAGCCTTCAAACATGCCGACGTTTAAGGAGTGGCTTGGTAGAGTGCCGGAGGCTATCTACTTGTGGGCGGAGTTAGCTACTAGGTTCCCCAATATAAACTCGGAGAGCTATCCAGCAAAAAGCATTAACAGACAGAACGGCAGTCAGGATTGCAGAAGAGACGGCCTAGCAGGAAGGCTGTCGGCCGGCAGGGCGGGAGTCTCTGTCAACTACAGACCCCCCCCCCCCTCTATCCAGCTATAGGCAGAGACACTTGGTGAGTGAACAGTAAGGTGACTTGTCGTGTTTTACAAGTGTTGTGTGATGATCAGGGGCAGTCAAGTTGTAGGGTTCTCAGATTCTTGGAGGATGACTCACTTTAAATATTAAACTGGAACATTTTAATTGAATTGCTAAATTATGATACTTCATGGGAAATATAATTATGAATTTATTATTTAAATTGTGTTTAACTTTGTTCCCTAGAGATTTTGAGTTGAGGTGAGAAAGCCTCTGTGGTTACTGGTTTCATGATATTAACAAGTACATGTTTGGAGTTGATACATGGTACAGAGGGAACATACTAATAATGAACTCATGATAACATCTTTTGAGAATTTTGTGATACAGGCAAGTTCCATTCCTTGTCTTGTATGTAATGATCGTGAATGGATGGTGGCAGCATTTCGTCTTCGACTATCTACTCTTCTACTTCTACTATCTACTCTTCTCCTTCTACCTATCTGCACCTCTCCCTCCACCCCTCTCTGAACTCTCACTTTCAACTAATGACCCTCCTCGCTCCTCCCACCTCCCTACCTCTCACCCCAAACCCTCACTAATTACTTCACTATTCATTTCTTTCCTTTCGTTTCCTCTTATACGTTTGTGGCAATGATTCTGTATTCTAGAGTTCTCTCTAGAGTTTCGGGTAACTGATCAAGTGACGGCGCCTTGTAGTCTTAGCACCTAGGTTGTCGAATACCTAGGTTACAAGGTGTTGAACCAGAGAGGTTGCCTTAGGAACTCTGGAGGGTGCTCTAGAATAGTTAGCTAACTGGGGACCGGATAACGGACTAGAGAGAGCTGTTTCCCCCGGCCTCGTTAGTTAACTGGGGGGTGGAATAATGGACAAGATAGAGCTATTTCCCCCACCCCCCGTTACATGTGTGTGTCGTTGTGTGTGTGTGTCTTTGTGTGTGTGTGTCTGTGTGTGTGTGTGTGTGTCTTTGTGTGTGTGTGTCTTTGTGTGTCTTTGTGTGTGTATGTGTGTGTGTGTCTTTGTGTCTTTGTGTGTGTGTGTCATTGTGTGTGTGTGTGTGTGTGTGTGTGTGTGTGTGTGTGTCGTTGTGTGTGTGTCTTTGTGTGTGTGTGTGTGTCTTTGTGTGTGTGTGTGTCTTTGTGTGTGTGTGTGTCTTTGTGTGTGTGTGTGTGTCTTTGTGTGTGTGTGTCTTTGTGTGTGTGTGTCTTTGTTTGTCTTTGTGTGTCTTTGTGTGTGTGTGTCTGTGTGTGTGTGTGTGTGTGTCTTTGTGTGTGTGTGTGTCTTTGTGTGTGTGTGTGTCTTTGTGTGTGTGTGTCTTTGTGTGTGTGTGTGTGTTTGTGTGTGTGTGTGTGTGTGTGTCTTTGTGTGTGTGTGTGTGTGTGTCTTTGTGTGTCTTTGTGTGTGTGTGTGTGTGTCTTTGTGTCTTTGTGTGTGTCGTTGTGTGTGTGTGTGTGTGTCTTTGTGTGTGTGTGTGTGTGTGTGTGTGTGTGTGTGTGTGTGTGTGTGTGTGTGTGTGTGTGTGTGTGTGTGTGTGTGTGTGTGTGTGTGTGTGTCTTTGTGTGTGTGTGTGTGTGTCTTTGTGTGTCTTTGTGTCTTTGTGTGTGTCGTTGTGTGTGTGTGTCTTTGTGTGTGTGTGTGTGTCTCTTTGTGTGTGTGTGTGTGTGTGTGTGTGTGTGTGTGTGTGTGTGTGTGTGTGTGTGTGTACTCACCTAGTTGTACTCACCTAGTTGTGTTTGCGGGGGTTGAGCTCTGGCTCTTTGGTCCCGCCTCTCAACCGTCAATCAACAGGTGTACAGATTCCTGAGCCTATCGGGCTCTGTCATATCTACACTTGAAACTGTGTATGGAGTGAGCCTCCACCACATCACCCCCTAATGCATTCCATTTGTCAACCACTCTGACACTAAAAAAGTTCTTTCTAATATCTCTGTGGCTCATTTGGGCACTCAGTTTCCACCTGTGTCCCCTTGTGCGTGTTCCCCTTGTGTTAAATAGACTGTCTTTATCTACCCTATCAATCCCCTTCAGAATCTTGAATGTGGTGATCATGTCCCCCCTAACTCTTCTGTCTTCCAGCGAAGTGAGGTTTAATTCCCGTAGTCTCTCCTCGTAGCTCATACCTCTCAGCTCGGGTACTAGTCTGGTGGCAAACCTTTGAACCTTTTCCAGTTTAGTCTTATCCTTGACTAGATATGGACTCCATGCTGGGGCTGTGTGTGTGTGTGTGTGTGTGTGTGTGTCTTTGTGTGTCTTTGTGTGTGTGTGTGTGTCTTTGTGTGTGTGTGTGTGTGTGTGTGTGTGTGTGTGTGTGTGTGTGTGTGTGTGTGTGTGTGTGTGTGTGTGTGTGTGTGTGTGTGTGTGTGTGTGTGGTGTGTGTGTGTGTGTGTGTGTGTGTGTGTGTGTGTGTGTGTGTGTGTGTGTGTGTGTGTGTGTGTGTGTGTGTGTGTGTGTGTGTGTGTGTGTGTGTTTTGTATAAAAGGAGGTGGGATCCGGGCAGTATCTCAATTCTCATCCTGCCTTTCTTTGGATATTACTACAGTGAACTTCTAAAAGTTATATTACAACCATTGTGTTGTAGTATATTAACACTTACTAAGGCGTAAATAAGGCGTGAGTATTTCAGTGTTTTTTTTTTTTTTTTTTTTTTCTTTTTTTTTAAGTAGTAGATAACTTTCAATTTTTGATTGAGATTGTTTCTGTTTCTCCTTGAATGGATTGATGATTATCTTAGTCTAATTCAATACACCAGACTATTTCAATTATAATATATATATTTTTCAGGTGGGGAAAAATGAACCAAATGGATATTGGTAATGGGGAAGCAGTTGGCATTGAGAAATTGGGAAATGATGAAGAGAGGAAAGTAAATGAAGAAGGAGTTGAAGATGAAAAGGGAGATGAAGAAAGGGGAGAAGATGAAGATAAAAAGGTAACTGAAGAGGAAGACGAAGATATAAAGGTAATTGAAGAAGAAGATGAAGATATAAAGGTAATTGAAGAAGAAGATGAAGATAAAAAGGTAAATGAAGAGGAATATGAAAAAATAAAGTTTTTTAGAAATAAATTTGAAGCTCCATTTAAATATGACTCTAATTTTAAAAAAAATTAAAGAATTGAAAAGTGACCTAGATAGGATATTTCTTGAAACTAAATGTAAAGTTGAATGCTTAGAAAAATGTACATTCACTAAAGAAGAATTATCCGAATCCGGATTTCAAGATTTTATTAAATATGACCATATGGACCAGATATATAATTATCTCATTTATTATGGTTGGTATTCCACCATAACAGCAAGAATTAAGTATAATAATTGTTTGGTATATGTTCACATATATTATGTTTATGCAAACAATTGTTGTAATATGTGGGTTACTGAGGATGCTCAAACATTTCTTAAATTTCTTGTAAATGATTTTTTTCATCCAAGTAAACCCCATTCCGAAGAAATTTGGTTAGCTATGAAAAATGATAACTTAAATGTAGAGAAACCTCCACAATATACATATTGAGTTTTATCATGATGAGATGATGTAAAATAGGATTGAATGTTTTTGGAAGATAAAAAACACTAACACAATATTACCAGATTTTCTATGGTGGATGTGAAGGTCCTAATTCCACATACATCAAGTTAATATCTTGTGATGACCATGAATTCATCATTAAAAGGAAAGATGCCTTCACCTCAAATTTAATTCAAGCTATGATGTCAAGTTCAACAAAGTGTATTGAAAATGAAAAAAAATGAAATCCATTTTAAAACAATTCCGTAAGTATAAAGCTGTTAGAACAAAGTGTTATTATATAAACTGTTATATTTAGAGATAAACTGTTATATTTAGAGAAACATATAAACTGTATATAATAAATAAATAATTATAATACTTTTATTTTTTTATTTTATTTCTTCAGATCATATCTTCTTCAAAAAGTGTGTACATATTTCACCTACAATACTCAATTCAAGAAAAATGAAATTACTACTGATCCTGAATTTCCAATTGAAAATAATATTGCTCTAGATCTGCTTTTGGTTGCTGATTTCCTTGATTGTTAATAATGACATCCATAACCATACATTTTTTACTAAATGTTGAAAGATTAAAATATAAAAACAAGCTTTAATGTTATATTATTTTTAGTTTATTTTGTGGCTTGAAAATGATTCCAACCCTTTTATTATTATTATTAATATTATTATTATTAATAATTATTCCAGTAATTCCAATGAATCAAGAGTATGATTGCAATGAAGTTATAGTATTGAATGATTCAATTAAATACTGGTTTGATAGAGGTGATGAGCAAATTAAATATAAACATGAAGAACTTTTCAATATATATGATTTACTATCACAACAAGAATGGTTCGAGTTCCAGTTAAACTTTAAAGACACTATACAGGTATATATACTAATAGGACGAAATTCATCTATTATACTTCCAAACCAAATAAACATAACTAACTTAGCGCCAATTTTAATAGAATGCTGTTATTATAATAATGAAAATGTACAAAGTTATAATGAAAATGTACAAAATTTATCTTTTATTAAAGATGCATATATGATTAAGACTCCTGTTAAATATATGAAATTTTCTGTATTGTGGGATTATAAAAATATACTACTATGTTGGAATCACTTGTCTATAATAGTAGGAGGTATCAATAACGAAACTCAGGTATGTAATAATTTACAAGATAATTTGAATGTCATAATGTGTTGGTTATATGAAAAATATAACATTACAATCCTTGATAATAGTTTAAATATAAATAACAGTAAATATGTTACAAATGGGACCATTTATATAGGTATTACACACACCAAGAAAACGATATCATTATTTGTTAAGAAATTTTTCATTATATTAACAATTGTTTTCACAATTTTAAATGTTATAATTATTTTACATGGTGTTTTTAAATTGGTATGTTTTTTTTTTTTGTAATATCCCCTAAATTCCCATATATATCGTATATATGACTGGAAATTTTAAATTGGTAATTCCAATCATTCCAACATTGAAGGAAAATATATGGGTGGTGAGCTGTACTTTGGTGGTAGCATGGTAGGTAGCCTTGGCTATTGGCTAAGATATAATAACTTAATCCTCAATAAAGTGTTTTAATTTTTGGACTGACATTATTGTAAGAAGGGCCTTTTGATATACTACTATGTTAATCCCGATTACCTATTATTTGGAAAATTTGAGACAAAGATATGATGATACTACCCTATTCAAACCCCAACCCTAAATAAATTTTATTAACAATGAGTGAGTATTTCTATTTCACGATTTATAAATATGGCTCTCATTGTAATTGTGTTATGGACCCGACGCCTCCACAGAGAATGGAGAAGCGATGGCAGCGCTGCTATCTATGAGCCGTCACCCACAAGTATGGGAAAAGAAGGCGCCCTCTTCTGGTCAAAAGTACAATTATCAGTGGTGAGTGACTCTTACTATGATTGGACACGGAATGGATTATTACAGTGCGATAGGTGTGGAGGAAGTGGACTCGACAAGGGTGTGGTCAGAGACAGTTTCCTGTGTGTGTCGCTCTACATAGCGACATTGACTCAATGATATTTTTTGGAGGCTACATTCAGTTTTATTATGTACATTAATGTACTTTCTATATATTTATATAATAAATAAATAAGTAAGTAAATAAATAAACTTTTTTATTATTTATCACCATTCTTAGTGTTGTATTCCTTCCTATATGTTATGAACCTCATAAATTTCCCTTATGAAGCCAATGTACGTGATTTGTTAAAAACACTGAGCCCTGAAGATATTAGATGTCTGGCTCAGACATCAACAGGTAATCATCGCCTTTCACCTAAAAGTTCTCAAGAGGCCCTAAATATAATTTTATTATATACTTCAGACTTGAAACGCTTGTTTTCTTATCGACGTCTTACTGCCCAAAATCTTTTTAACTACCTCTATAAAAATCAAGTACCATCAATGCCTTTTGCTAAGAAAATGGAATTGGTAATAGCTGTAAAAGAGTTTTGGACAAAGCAGCATGGTAAAATAGGTATCGGATATTCAACTGAACAAGGAAGAGCCCATTCAAACCCCCAAACCGAAATTACAAGTGCCATCCAACTCTCAATACCCGGAAATACGAACATCATTTTATGTTCCAATCCAAGTTTTATTCAATATACAACTGGTGAAACCAAGAATATAATTAAAAATCCTAAACAATGTAGTTTTATGGGTACTGCAGAACGTACAAATTTAGAAACAGTACAATGTAAATGTGATTCATATATAAGTACACTATTACAGCATCAGACAGAAGAGAGTGAAATTAAAACTTTTACTCAAACAAATAATGAAAAAAACCAACCTGTCTTATGTGATGATGTTCCTAAAACTTCTATTCGAACTGTTAATGAAAAAAAACAAATTTGTATGTGGTGTTCTTTCCCCGGTAGAACATAAAATGGAAGTTACAAGAAGTGACGAGTTTATACAAAAATTTTGTAAGTGGTATTTTAGAATGATTAATCGTTTGCAGCCAGAGGGTTTCCACCTACCCGGAGATACTTTTCGAGGTGATATTTTTTATGACAACAGTTACACTGATATTTACTTAATTGGCCAGTCAAATAATGAGAGACATGCTTTTGGAGGAGGAAATACTTTCCAACTTTTAAAACAAACATTTCAAGAGTATAAGATTCAGTTCAGTCCTAATTTAGAAAATGGAATACAAGCTTATCAATCCAATTTTGGTATGGTCAAAATCAGTTGTTGTGGCACCATACATATCCGAAACTCATGTGTGGGAATTTTTGAACAAGAAACGGGTATGGTATGCAGTCCAAATGATCATGTATGGAAGATAATGTATATAAAGATAAATTTAAAACATGCTAGTACACATAAACCTCCAAGTCTACCTTCATGTCAAGTGTTTGAAATTAAAATTTGAAATGGGTTTTTTGATTAACAACGAATAAATAACAGAATAAGTGAAATCAATAGACTTTACTTCTCCGGGATGTAGACGTATTCTGTCAGGATATTCTTTTTGATTTATAAATATACTATTTTAATTGATATAATCGCAAGATAAAGATTGTGTAATAACATTATGTACTTTTGAATAATATTATATATATTTTTTTTTTAACAAAGATATAAAATATGGGTTCTGTACCAAGATATAACCATTAAGGTTCCTAGACTCATCACAAGGATAACTAGTGGCACTAAAAGGCAAGTAGTTATTTCAGTCAAACTAAAATGGAATGGAATTGGTGTATATATGACATGAATAGTATGGTTTGGTCCCATTTAGATCTATTTTCTAAACACCTTATTTTCATGTTTTTTTCAGGAGGATATTCTAGCAATAATCATCATGGTATCGTCCTCCAAAATCACCAAAATCAACAAAACCCATAAAATTATCAAGAAAAATCCCACTTTTGATGATAAATTTTTTGAACTTTTAATTAATGAGCGAGTGAAGAAAGTGGTGGACATGCTTATCAGTGTCCATGGTATTCATGGTAAAAGGAAAATTTATATCATCTCCAAGTTGGAAGATTGCTGGAATATGAGATCAACTATTCCACTAAAGCGAGACACTTATATAAATTTATGTTTATCATTGTTAAGAGATCCAGCATATTCACATGATACTCTTAGGAAATTTAATGTTTTAACCCATAATGAATGTGGTGATTACATGTTTGGACATCCTGTTATAGTCAATGATAACCAACGAACAGGAAGTCAGATTGATATTCAATACTCATGTTCGGAAGTGATTATCGGGACAGTGACTACTGAACAAGGACTGGTCAATGGTTTCATAAATACAGGAAAAATTACATTTACAAGTGTTAGTTGTACCTTTCTTGAATATTCAAAGGCTAAAAAATTCTATGATATGTTCATTTTAAATTGAACTATAATTTTTTTTTTTTTTTTTTAAATCAGTTCATATTTAGGTAGGGTTGATTTTAGGTTTGGTCATATAGATATTTAGGTAAGGCTGCGATATTGACACTACTAAATACCTAACCATAAAAATACCTTTATGGTTTATATGACAGACAATCTGTAAAATATTTTTTAATAAATGGAATCATCCAGTCTGCTATATCTATGTGGTTTTCATGTGAACCCTGTTTTGTTATAATAAGAATAACTTCATATATAATGAAAAAATTCTAATACAAGCATATATTTATTTATTTACCATAATTTTTGAAAATATATTTTCAATTTTCTTCTATAAATTTACCATGGTCTGTTACTGTATGTGTTTACCACAGCTCTGTTTTTGTATATTTATACCAGGGGAGCCAGACAGATCACTGATAAGTGATCCAGTCACCAGACACACTAGTGTGTTAGTCGCCAGGCACACTAGTGTGTTGTACCAGCTTCACACCAGTGGGCTATTTAGAATTTATTTCAGAAAAATTATGGTAAATCGCAAATACACAAATAAACAAAGAAAACAACTATTTAATCATAGAAAGAAATTGGTATAGGTTATAAAAAAAATGAATAAAAATCTTCTAATTGATAATAATAAGATCAGTGACAGGTTTTTACTAGGCCTAACTCTAATTATGAATCGAAATTTATGTTTAAAACTTTCAAATTTTTCTTCATTCCAATATTATGGAAAAGATAATATACTCCATATACATCCTGTATTATGTGAAATGAAGCCACTAGGTTTACTGGGCCAGTCATTAGATTCACTTTATCTTTCAAAGAAAATTATACCTAAAGAAATTCAGATAATATACATTAGCCCTCATCATATTTTTTCTCACGAAACCAATGGCCAAATTACAGCTGATTTACTCTTAGGTGGTTTCAAGAATAATATTACGCCACTTTATCTCTTAAATGAACATGATCTAAGGGGGCATATCAAACGCAAAAATTCGGAAAAATCGAATATTTTTGAAAAATTTATAAAAATACTACAACGTTCTGGCAACACTTTGGCGCAAACACGATAATGTTATGATATAAATTAAAGTATTTATGGTACATTTCCATGCGTAATTGTGCAGAATCCGGTGCCCCGCGGCTGTGGCGCGCCAAGAGTATTGCGTCGTACGTTCTAAACGTCAATTTTTTCGTAATAACGTCGGAAATAACTATGTATATATGACAACAAATATACACTAATTGGCAACCGTCTCCTAGTGAAGGTGAGTGAGGTACCCAGCTACAGTCACATGGTGTGTCCTGTTGAGAGTGGAGGTGTCGACGCGCGCTCCATTTTGGCTCCTGAAATCTCGCTTTAGTAGCGTCTAGTGCACAATGACCTATAAACGGAGAACTCGGAAGACAAAGGAAGCCAATTTGGCACGCGGTCGCCGTCTTTGGCAGGAAAAAGAGCCGCTGTAGCACAAGGGAGAGTTATATCAAGTGAGGATGTAGGCGGCCTCCCCGCCTCAGCTGTGAGAGGCCTGACGCCGCCGCCACACGCCTCGACCCTCCTCACACACACTCCTCAGCCCCTCGATGTGTGTGGACCGGCCACGACAGTGCCATCTACATCTACTGGTGTGGCAGTGCCATCTACATCTACTGATGTGGCAGTGCCATCTACATCTACTGGTGTGGCAGTGCCATCTACTGGTGTGGCTGGTGTTGCAGTGCCATCTACTGCTGTGGCTGGTGTTGCAGTGCCACCTTGAGGACCCACAATTCGGACCAATTTCAATAGGTTAGTATCTTTTAGTGTTATAATTTGGTATTTTGTAATAATTGTAATATGTATGTGCAGGATATATATATGTATAATTTTTTATTTTTTTATTTTTTTTTTTATTTTTTTTTTTTCGTTTGTTATCAGGGGATGTGCATGGAACTTGCACACCTTGCTCAATGGATGCCTATCTGCAAGGGTGCCAATTATGAACAAAATCTGTCGAAGTCAAGCTCAGCAACAGGTGGCCGAACTTTGATCTTATTTTATTCAGGTAAGTAATTTACAACTTCAAAGTACTTCATAGCTTTCATTTATTAATCAATTTACATGCAAATTACACCTTATATGTAGAGTTCGTGCTTCTACAAAACCTAGTAGACCTTTTAGTCCAAAGTCCATTTGTTGATTTTATAAAAATTTATAAACATCATATATTGCATATTTTTGGAAGGGTAATTTTGAAAAATTATATTATTGCACTAAACACTTTATTGATAAAACTGATCACTACAATCCTTTATTATGTGCTAATTTTAATATCTGAGTGTTATAGAAATGATTTTAGTTGACAAATGTGGTCCCTAAAATTATTTGAAAATGTTGAAAATTCGTTGCATAATACGTTGTGTATTTTTTTTCTCCTTTTCTGTTTAGGGTGTGATGGTGAAACTTGGACCAGTTGCAGCGCTTTCTATAACCATTTCATAAATAAATTTATAAGCAAATTGAACAATTTTTAATTTCACCGTGATATGCCCCCTAAATTCCCTTGTTGCAAATCCCTCTCACAGATTTAGACTTATAGATGGTCGATCGGTAGAAATGTTTGATAATATGTGGAAGCTAGGAACTAATGATTGTGCAATTGATAGTAAAGATCATAATAATGATTTATTGGGAATTCGTCCCATTTTGGGCTTGTGTGATTTATTTTCTATTTCTAAGCGTTTAATATATTTAACCCAATTGAGCGATTTGATCAATAAAATTCACCAAGTATTTAATATAATTAAATATTTTCCCTATCTAATACATCCATATCGTTTGCTGGTTTCTGAAACAGGGAAATTTTATATTATGTCATTTAGTCTCCTTCATTATTTATTTTCACCTCATGCTGAAACCAAAAAAATTAAAGATATTGTGTTTTGTCATCCCCAATCTTTAATACAACGTACTGAAAATATTGAAAATCTTGAAAGTAATACTCTAAATAGAATCAAAGTTAAATGCAATGAAAATTTAATAATAGCTAGCAAAGACTTCAAAATATATCATAATTATTTAGCTCAAAGTAATTGTCGTCTACTTCTCGATATGTTACACTCTCTATTTGTAACTATTATATGGATTGCTAATGGTGGAGGAGTTATACATAAACAACATACATTGGTACGCAATTATTTGACCTTACAAGGGAATATTACCCTAAAACCCACCCACCCCCAAAATCCATATAAAGTTACATCACGAAAACCTATTCATAATCCTAGACTACCTTCTTCTTCCCAACCACCATCTCAACTTGAACTAACATCATCTCCACCATCACCGTTATCTAATAATGTTAATCAACAACTGAATTGCCAGAATCCATATGGTTTATGTCATGTACAGATTATTTACAGCTCATTCCATACAGATGAAATCAAATGTAATGTGGCTCAACATGTTCATAATTATGGTTGCCTTCATTTGTTGAATTATACTCCAACAGTTCTTGAGGAAGCCTTTAGTGAAACATTAACATCACACAGAGATAATATTCTAACTGATGTAATTGAAAATGAGATCAATATAATTTTAGCATTTATATCACAGATAAAAAAGGAGCTCGAGTCAACAATAATTTAATATATATATATACTAAATACCCTGAGATTATCTTGAGATGATTTAGGGACTATTTAGTGTCCCCACGGACCGGTCCTAGACCAGGCTTATTTCTACCCCCAGGAAGCAGCCCCTGACAGCACTGCTATGTAACAGGGGTATCAGGGTGAAAGACGATATCCAATGTTCGTATCCACTCAGCTGTGTGGTGGTCTAAATGGAAGATTATTCATGTGTAGATTCGAACTGAGGATAGTCGTGACCCCTGCAGGTAACCCCACATATTGACTAGATGACCGTCGTATCAAAACTAACACAACTAAGTCAACAAGAATGTTGTTTCGTTTAATATATAATATAATTATTAGTATACATTATTAGTTTAGATGTGCGAGACATTTTTTTATATAAAATAAAATAATAATGTCACTATCAAATTCCTTATATATTATAATATTTATGATATTTTTAATTGTGATCTTTTTAATTATATATTTATATTATTCAAGAAATAGGTCAACAATTTCAACTCAGCATCCTCAACTGTCAATGAATTTCATTACAAAAACAAATACTAAACCTGCTGGTCTGTATGTTGTCTTTGAAAGTAAGTATTATATGGACCAAAATCGTGGTTACGATATGATTTCTCATGTAAATACAGTTAATTGTAATGATGATACAACAATTAATCCTAATGATGAAAATAATAATGTATTTTGTAAATTTGATACATCCATATTTGATCAATTTAGAAAAGAGAATTGGTATTTTAATACCTTAACACCGATAATTTTATTATCTATTCGTAATCTTCCAAATTTTTTACCTAATGTATATGATAGAATTGAAGATCTTCCACTCTCTTCAGATCATGAGATTACAAGCCTGCGTGAAAATATGAAGAAAAGCTCAATTGCTAATGGTAATAAGTTACCAAAATGTGTATGGGTATCTTGTTCACATATTTGGGTTAATAGTCCAAACAAATATACTCCGCAAGGTTTTCCTGTTTATTATTTTCCAACCAAGGAACATATAGATGGATATTATGCCCCACTTCTTCCTATTCAATTGAAACTTAGCCCAGGTGAAAATATTATAAAATGTAAAATGTGGGCAAAAAATATTAATATAATGAGTGATCCATTTGCTGTGGTTAAATTTAGGATCACGGTTAAAATGTAGGATTTATAATACTATAAAGCATGATATACTACCCTGTTTAAATATTATTACTAAAAAGATAATTATATAAAAAATAAGGTATGTAGATTTTTTCTTGTGGAACAAATTATTCATTCTACTCTTGTATCAACACATCTTTATATATTTCTGAGCTTATAATATACAAAGAACTATTTTTTTTTATCATTTTCAGATAATTATAAAATGATGGTGATATTGGTTCTATTTGTTCTTCAAGATCCCAACTGTCAACAAGGGTGGCGCAGTTGCTTTTTTTTTTTTTTGTAAACCATGAAAAAGCAATATGAAATCTACCCCAGAAAATATTCTGTTATAATACTAACAGCCCCAAAAAATATAATTCAAGTGTGGGATAAAATTGTCATATGGAGAAATAATTTAAAAATAAAAGTGGAATTTTTACAAAACTTTAATCCAACAATCAACTTGTATCATTTAGTGGAAAATTCATTTTTACTTATATTAGATAATGTTTCATCGATAAATGTAAGAAAAACATTTGCCGACGTATTAATTGATCTTCAAAACAGTGAAATAATTATTATAAAATGTGCTTCAATTACTTGGCCCTCAATAAATAAAGTGGAAAACTTTAATTTAAAACATTTTGAAGATGTTAAGATTATTTTAAGTATGAATGACTGGGAACGAAATTATGTATTGGTAAATAAGTACCTTTCATATCAATTTGCAGACATTAGTATTAAACATCATTTAAAATCTTTAAATATTTTAACAGAAGATATAGGGAGTATCAATTCAGAAAAATTGAGAGCAAATCTACTTGATACTTGGAACAATGAAATACCCCCTATATACCCTTCTGAAGTTCTCCCAGAGAGTGAATATACTGTTACTGAAGTAAATAGCAACAAACGCAGCAGTGAGTCACAATCAGGTTCAATTGGTATGGCTTCAAAACATAGGAAGTATTACTGCCTGGTGTTATAATGGTAACTGCTCATTGGGAAGCGTGTCAAAGAAAAGCAGCACAAGACACTGCCAGAGTAATAAGCTCCAGCCCTGTCAACGAAAGGAGCAAGGTTATTTTGTCTGCTCTCTTCATGTTACTAGGTCATAAGCCAAATTTTAACAAAATTCATATATTTTTCCAGTAATGTTCTACCCTATCCTATCATAACATTAACCTAAACTAACACAATTAAGTCAATAAATCATGATTATAATGTAATATAATAGTAATAATTCAAATAAATAAATTGGAAACAAATTATCGAAAATAAAGAAAAGCACTCAGCCTACTATACAAGACCTGATTAACCTAATAAGCCAAGTTTTCATGAATTAATTGTTTTTCGACTACCTAACCTACCTAACCTAACGTAACCTAACTTTTTCGGCTACCTAACCATATATATATATATATATATATATATATATATATATATATATATATATATATATATATATATATATATATATATATATATATATATATATATATATATATATATATATATATATATATATGTATATATATATATATATATATATATATATATTTATATATATATATATATATATATATATATATATATATATATATATATATATATATATATATATATATATATATATATATATATTAGTATATTTTGGTAGCAGTCTTTCCTGTAGACATATATTATTAAATATGACCGAAAAAGTAAGATTAATAATTCTAACACGAATTTTCTCAATCTTTCGTACATTACGCTTCACTGTTGGAGGTAAATCAAAAATTAATTCTCCAAAATTCATTTTTATTTCTTGTCTGACGCGACACGGGCGCGTTTCGTAAAACTTATTACATTTTCAAAGACTTTAGTTCACAAATACACAACTGAATAGAACTTACGTATCTCCGATTTTATATCTACATTTGAGTGAGGTGGGAGGGGTGATGTCGCATTAACACAAGACAGAACAAGAGGGGATATTAATAGAGTATTAAAAGTATCAACACAAGACAGAACACAAACAATGGGTATTGAATAGAAGTGTTTGTAGAAAGCCTATTGGTCCATATTTCTTGATGCTTCTATATTGGAGCAGAGTCTTGAGGTGGGTAGAATATAGTTGTGCAATAATTGGCTGTTGATTGCTGGTGTTGACTTCTTGATGTGTAACATCAAGAAGTTACACATCAAGAAGTCAACACCAGCAATCAACAGCCAATTATTGCACAACTATATTCTACCCACCACAAGACTCCGCTCCAATATAGAAGCATCAAGAAATATGGACCAATAGGCTTTCTACAAACACTTCTATTCAATACCCATTGTTTGTGTTCTGTCTTGTGTTGATACTTTTAATACCCTATTAATATCCCCTCTTGTTCTGTCTTGTGTTAATGCCACATCACCCCTCCCACCTCACTCAAATGTAGATATAAAATCGGAGATACGTAAGTTCTATTCAGTTGTGTATTTGTGAACTAAAGTCTTTGAAAATGTAATAAGTTTTACGAAACGCGCCCGTGTCGCGTCAGACAAGAAATAAAAATGAATTTTGGAGAATTAATTTTTGATTTACCTCCAACAGTGAAGCATAATGTACGAAAGATTGAGAAAATTCGTGTTAGAATTATTAATCTTACTTTTTCGGTCATATTTAATAATATATATATATATATATATATATATATATATATATATATATATATATATATATATATATATATATATATATATATATATATATATATATATATATATATATATATATGTATATATATATATATATATATATATATATATATATATATATATATATATATATATATATGTATATATATATATATATATATAAATATATATATATATATATATATATATATATATATATATATATATATATATATATATATATATATATATATATATATGTGTGTATATGTATATATATATATATATATATATATATATATATATATATATATATATATATATATATATATATATATATATATATATATATATATATATTATTAAATATGACCGAAAAAGTAAGATTAATAATTCTAACACGAATTTTCTCAATCTTTCGTACATTACGCTTCACTGTTGGAGGTAAATCAAAAATCACTTCTCCAAAATTCATTTTTATTTCTAGTCTGACGCGACACGGGCGCGTTTCGTAAAACTTATTACATTTTCAAAGACTTCACAAATACACAACTGATTAGAACTTGCGTTTCCCTGATTTTATATCTACATTTGAGTGAGGTGGGAAGGATGATGTGGCATTAACACAAGACAGAACACTAGGGGATATTAATAGGGTATTAAAAGTATCAACACAAGACAGAACAGAAACAATGGGTATTGAATAGAAGTGTTTGTAGAAAGCCTATTGGTCCATATCTCTTGATGCTTCTATATTGGAGCGGAGTCTTGAGGTGGGTAGAATATAGTTGTGCAATAATTGGCTGTTGATTGCTGGTGTTGACTTCTTGATGTGTAGTGCCTCGCAAACGTCAAGCCGCCTGCTATCGCTGTATCTATCGATGATTTCTGTGTTGTTTACTAGGATTTCTCTGGCGATGGTTTGGTTATGGGAAGAGATTATATGTTCCTTAATGGAGCCCTGTTGCTTATGCAACAGGGCTCCATGCCCTGTTGAACTCCATGCCCATGAACTAACAACATTGTATGGAGGACCTATGGCAATTCCACGACCAAGAGATGGCTTCCTGAACCTTGCAGGAATTAACCTCACTGAGGACCAAGTCACTCTCCTAAATCTGGGCATAAACTGTCATGTTATGTCCAGACCGAGTGAAATGGCCCGGAAAGTAGAGTTGGAAATTCTGTTGGACGACATATTCGACCTCGAGACACAAAAGAAGGTCACTACCAAAGATACCTTACAAGCAGAACTAATTGCAGAAGGAGGAAAGAATCGAGGCAACTACAGAAGCACCATACTGTCCCCCGAGCTTAAAGCGGCAGCTAAAAGCCTTCGTGAGAACAAGGAGATAGTTGTCAGGAGAGGTGACAAGTCGCCAATATATGTCATTCTTAAAAAAGACGAATATCTGGCGAAAATGAACATCATACTCTCTGACCAAACTAAGTTCCAAAGGGTAACGAAGGACACTACAGCCGAATTAAAAGCAAAGGTCAACAAACTGATCGAAACTGTGAACGCCAAGAAATCCGGACTCCACCTGCCAAAGATCATTGGGGAATATAAACCTGGATATGCGTATGGAAATGTCAAGACGCACAAGCCTGGAAACCCACTTCGGCCAATCATTAGCCAGATACCCACACCCACGTACAGACTGGCGAAGCGACTCAACGGCCTGCTGACTCCTTATGTTCCTTGCGCCTTCAGCCTGAAGTCTCCAAAGGAATTTGTGGACTTACTGCGGGGCGCACGGGCCACAGGGATAAGAGCCTCGTTGGACGTAGAATCGCTGTTTACCAACGTACCTGTGGACGAGACAATCGGAATGATAGCCGACAGAGTGTATCGTGATCCAGCCTGTACTCCTCTTGACATGCCAGAAAGTATTCTGAGGAAACTACTCCAAGCTTGTACTAAAAAGGCACCCTTCTTGAGCCCGGATGGGCACATGTATAAGCAAGTAGATGGGGTCGCCATGGGTTCTCCCCTAAGTGTCCTGTTTGCAAACTTCTACATGGGTACCATCGAGCAAAAAGTCTTAGTCGACATGAACTTGAAACCGGCCATATACTGCAGGTATGTTGACGACATTTTTACACAGGTACCTGATGTCAGACATCTGCAGGAGCTGAAGGAGGCATTTGAGCAGAGTTCCGTGCTGCGTTTCACTTACGAGACGGAAAAGGATGGGAAGCTGCCTTTTCTAGATGTAACAGTCATGGAAAAGGGCGGAGGTTTCCACACTGCAGTCTACACAAAGGAAACAAACATAGGAATGTGCCTAAATGCCAACAGCGACTGCCCTGACAGGTACAAGAGGAGTGTTGTTAACGCATACGTCGACCGTGCTCTCAGCCATAGCTCAGAATGGAAGCAAGTCGACGAAGAACTCTGTAGGGTAAGGCAGGTCCTAGTCAATAACGGCTTCTCCAATGGTTTCATCGAAGACATCATAAGAAGGAAAGTGAAAAGCCATGCAACCTCCGAAGAGACAACTAACACAGCACCTATACCCCCTATTAGACTATTTTACAGGAACTTCTTTTCCACAGCTCATAAAATGGAGGAAAGGGTCCTGAAAGATATTGTTAATAGAAACGTTATCCCTACAGACAAAAATCAGAGGATACAACTGACGATTTACTATAAAACCAGAAAAACGGCCAGCCTACTCATGAGAAACTCTCCAGACACAAAACAGAACGCTTTAAAAGAGACTAACGTCGTCTATGCCTTCAAATGCCCACTTGGGGACTGTAAGCTCCAAAAAACCCAGTATATAGGCAGGACAACAACATCTCTTTCTAGACGTTTAACGATTGCATAAGCAACAGGGCTCCATTAAGGAACATATAATCTCTTCCCATAACCAAACCATCGCCAGAGAAATCCTAGTAAACAACACAGAAATCATCGATAGATACAGCGATAGCAGGCGGCTTGACGTTTGCGAGGCACTACACATCAAGAAGTCAACACCAACAATCAACAGCCAATTATTGCACAACTATATTCTACCCACCTCAAGACTCCGCTCCAATATAGAAGCATCAAGAAATATGGACCAATAGGCTTTCTACAAACACTTCTATTCAATACCCATTGTTTCTGTTCTGTCTTGTGTTGATACTTTTAATACCCTATTAATATCCCCTAGTGTTCTGTCTTGTGTTAATGCCACATCATCCTTCCCACCTCACTCAAATGTAGATATAAAATCAGGGAAACGCAAGTTCTAATCAGTTGTGTATTTGTGAAGTCTTTGAAAATGTAATAAGTTTTACGAAACGCGCCCGTGTCGCGTCAGACTAGAAATAAAAATGAATTTTGGAGAAGTGATTTTTGATTTACCTCCAACAGTGAAGCGTAATGTACGAAAGATTGAGAAAATTCGTGTTAGAATTATTAATCTTACTTTTTCGGTCATATTTAATAATATATGTCTACAGGAAAGACTGCTACCAAAATATACTAATATATATATATATATATATATATATATATATATATATATATATATATATATATATATATATATATATATATATATATATATATATATATATATATATATATATATATATATATATATGTCGTACCTAGTAGCCAGAACGCACTTCTTTGCCTACTATGTAAGGCCCGATTTGCCTAATAAGCCAAGTTTTCATGAAATAATTGTTTTTCAACTACCTAACCTACCTAACCTAACCTAACCTAACTTTTTCGGCTACCTAACCTAACCTAACCAATAAAGATAGGTTAGGTTAGGTAGGGTTGGTTAGGTTCGGTCATATATCTACGTTAACTTTAACTCCATTTAAAAAAATTGACCTCATACATAATGAAATGGGTAGCTTTATCATTTCATAAAAAAAAAATTAGACAAAATATATTAATTCAGGAAAACTTGGCTTATTAGGCAAATCAGGCCTTGCATAGTAGGCCGAGAAGTGCGTTCTGGCTACTAGGTACGACATATATATATATATATATATATGTCGTACCTAGTAGCCAGAACTCACTTCTCAGCTTACTATGCGAGGCCCGATTTGCCTAATAAGCCAAGTTTTACTGAATTAATATATTTTCTCTAATTTTTTTCTTATGAAATGATAAAGCTACCCATTTCATTATGTATGAGGTCAATTTTTTTTATTGGAGTTAAAATTGACGTAGATATATGACCGAACCTAACCAACCCTACCTAACCTAACCTAACCTATCTTTATAGGTTAGGTTAGGTTAGGTAGCCGAAAACGTTAGGTTAGGTTAGGTTAGGTAGGTTAGGTTGTCGAAAAAACATTAATTCATGAAAACTAGGCTTATTAGGCAAATCAGGCCTTGCATAGTAGGCTGAGAAGTGAGTTCTGGCTACTAGGTACGACATATATATATATATATATATATATATATATATATATATATATATATATATATATATATATATATATATATATATATATATATATGTGTGTGTGTATGTATATGTATATATATATATATATATATATATATATATATATATATATATATATATATATATATATATATATATATATATATATATATATATATATATGTATGTGTACCTATTTTAGTTTACATAAAATATAGGATGGAAGAACATGTACGTAGTAAATTTCTCTCTTTTTTACTCAAAATTCAATAATTTCATTCGTTTATTATGCTATGATAGTGAACACAATGTTAAAATAAATATTTTATTTATTTATGTATATATTTTTTTCAGATGATTGAACCCTTTTTGATTAAAAATCCAGGACGTTTTACACTGTTCCCAATTAAAAATCATGATATCTTTAAAATGTATAAGAAGGCGCTAGCATCATTTTGGACAGTTGAAGAAGTAGACTTGTCAAAGGATATTGTAGATTGGGAACAGAAACTTAATGAAGAGGAACGTCACTTCATTTCACATGTTCTAGCATTTTTTGCTGCATCAGATGGTATCGTCAATGAAAATCTTGTTGAACGTTTCTGCCAAGAAGTACAAATACCAGAAGTGAGGTGTTTTAATGGTTTTCAGATTGCCATGGAAAATATTCACAATGAAATGTACAGTTTACTTATTAATACATACATAAAAGATTTACAGGAGCAGAACAGATTATTTAATGCTATTGAAACGCTGCCAGCTGTTAAGAAAAAAGCTGATTGAGCTCTAAGGTGGATTACCAATAGAACGGCAACATATGCCGAACGTATTGTTGCCTTTGCTGCAGTAGAGGGTATTTTCTTTAGTGGTTCATTTGCTGCAATATTTTGGTTAAAAAAACGTGGTTTAATGCCAGGTCTAACCTTCAGTAATGAACTGATTTCCAGAGATGAAGGGTTACACACAGATTTTGCTTGCTTGATATTTAAGTACTTGATTAATAAGCCTGATCAGAAATATGTATATTCTATCATTGATAATGCTGTGAAGATTGAACAATAATTTTTAACAGATGCCTTGCCAATCAAACTTATTGGTATGAACTGTGATCTAATGGGGAAGTATATAGAATTTGTGGCTGACCGACTTCTCTTTGAACTTGGTTATAAGAAACTTTATAATGTAGAAAATCCATTTGACTTTATGGAAAATATCTCATTAGAAGGGAAAACTAATTTTAAAAAAAAAAAAAGTAAGTGAATATCAAAAATATGGTGTAATGAATTCAGATCAATACAGTTTTTTTACATTAGATTCAGACTTTTAGTTAATTAGTTGATGGATGGAATAGAACATGTTTTTTTTTATATAGAATATAAATAATTTAATATAAAAATAAAAATAAAAATATTTATCTATTATCTTTTACTATTTTACTTATCATATTTATATTTTGACTTGATGAATAATGAATTAAATACCTTATATTCTCTCTTTCCATTAATTACAAGACTACAAAATATGAGGTATGTAATTATGGACATAATAACCAAACCATAATCTTCTTTATAAAATATCAACATATCACATGATTACCAAGCAGTGCTACTATCGTCCGATGTAAACACCATGTTTGGTTATCGCCATTGAATCAACTTTTCTATTTTATATTCACCAATGAATATAATTCAAAGAGAGAAATGAATCATTACATTAAGTTCCATGCAATATGCTGGTGATACAATATATAAGAGCCTCCGTATCCAGTCCAGTCAACCAGTATGCCAGAATCCTGTTCAGTAGTAATACGGGCTACTGTGAAATGGAGCTATCCAAGGAATCTTGTGGTGTAAGTACCTAAAAGTTATTTTATGATAAGCATGATGAAGCTTTGGACACTATATTATAATAAATAAATAAATAATGTCTCAGGTGCATTTGTGATGAAATCTAATCTTTCTAGGATGATATTAGCGATATCAGTCAGGGAGCCGAAGAGAAGAAGATAAAAGAGAAAAAAGATACTACTTCAACTAGCAAGTCTATTATTGTTAAAATAGAAAACCATATCCATTCCAATGATGAAAATGTGGCTTTGAGAAAGTTGGTTAATATAACGCCTGAGACTATATCAAAAAAACAACGTTATTGTGAAATTAATACTCAAAGTTTATTACAAATATTAGAGTGGTTTGCTAACCACGATGGAACCGATGTGTTGCTGTATGAATTTGCCCACAGTGCATCATGTCAAAAAAAAACTTGTACCCCGATTTGTCTAATGTTTCGCCGGGTTCGTCATCATGTAGTAGTTTCTAGACATCCACATTGTTCTGTGTTAATCTTATATTCAACCCTCTTGCATACACATGTGTCTTCATGTGTTAATGATGATTGTGGGTTGCCTGCTTGTCATAGACTGAAAACCACCAGATCAACTATAAAGTTTCGTCTTGCCAAAAAGAAGTGTGGTTTTTAACTCAATGTTGTCTGCTGGATATATATTATTGTTAAAATTTTTAATTCGACCTATCAACAGAAGCGCATTATGATATTGATTTAAGTGGTTTTTTTTGTTTGTTTTTTTCCATAATATTTGACAAACGAACCTCTGTGAAGAAAAGACGCTTTCCTATTTCTGCAACGGAGGCCTGCCGCTGGATATTTATTGATTTGTACTAGTTAGTGATATGTTGTATTGAATGTTTTCTTCATACCACTGACTAGTTAAATTAATATATATTTACAAACATAAGGCAATTGTGATCTGTTATAGGTCATTTGGTGAGATGGTGTGTTAAATGGTTTCACCATAATGTGTGAGGATTCGATGAACATTGTTTTTATTTCACTGGTCGAATCCAATAGGGGCAATCATCAGTTTCAGATGCTTCACCAACAACCGGGCTCATCATCAATGGCATTACATATTGCAATCTGTGCTCCTTCCTACTTCAATAATGAAAATGATGAGGTCTTGCGAAAGTGGAATCAACTTCAAGCTTTTTGGGGGTTTGGTAAAGGTAAATATGTGGAGTTTTTTTTTTCGATGAGGTAGTGAGTAAACCATTATGGAAAACTTAGTAGATTTGACTAGTTGTTTATAACATTGTAAAATGTATATAATTAAAATAAAGTATAATTTTATGAATTTTATTCCAGGTTATTATTCGTCCAATATGTCACCTGTAGAGTTCACATCTGAAAATCCATATTGTCGTTTCAAAGTAGTTTGCTATACAAAAATTCCCAATTATCGTAATGAAGATGGTATTGTGCAAATTATAATTGGAAGGGGCCTTTCAGAAATGGAGTAAGTAATTAATAATCATATACTTGTATAATATTCTAATAATTTTTCAGTGTTAAATATGACTAGGATCCGGGAACATTAAAAAATGTTTTTTTTTTTTTATTCTTCCAGGGCCTACAAACAGGAAGTTATTTCAGCATTGAGTATATTATTCGGAGGTAATGAAGTTGTTGTTAATGAAATTTTTGCTGCTGAAGTACCAAACAAAACGAACTTCAGATTTTACATTCAGCAAATTTTTCCTAATGGTAAAAGAATTTAAAGATTTTATAATGTTTTCCCTAATAATAATTAATATCATAAAAGATGATTTCAAGTATGGTATTATGCAAACTGCTCTATATTATATATATATACCTTCTAGGAGAGATTCAACGTGCATCTACCACTGACACCTTTAGTCATATGTTAAGAGCATCATACAATCCAATTTTTAAGGTAAGCCTAAGTAAGCCTTATTATAGCTTGCACCAATCTATTTCATAGGATTTGATATCAGTTTGGCTTAAATAATCAAATTAGCTTAAAAGGGACATTATTAATGGAACGTTTTTTGACAGACAGGCAGGTAGATAGCCAGACAGAGACAAAAATGCCTACTTTTTCTGTTTCAGAATTTGTTTATTGAACAGATTATTCCAATGTTGACTTTAACTGAACAACAAATGAAGAAATATCTTAATACACCGCAAAGAGGTAAATGATTTTGATATGACCAATCCATCTACTTATCGTGACATAATGACAAAAGTGAAGATATTACGGGGTATTTTTTTATTGTACCTACATTTGTGGAATTAAAAATTAAAATAAATTATTTATTGTTTATAGGAATTGATCCAGCATTGTGGGAACTGGGCACACGAAAAAATCCTGACCCAAAGAAATTGATACCTGTTGTAAAAGTGGGATTTCAGGAATTACAGAAACAGTTCAAGTATCAAGAAGAATATAGTAATAAACTTCATAATAGTATGAATATCATGGATGATATAAGACAATTAAGTTGTATGCAGACGACAATTAAAGCTGCCATTCAGAATTTTAAGTTGAAACAGACAAATATAATGCGCCGAGTTCTAAAATTGGTGTCAGCACAAGAGGTTGAAAGGAAAAAAAATCTACCACTAGAAGAAATAGAGGACCAGATTCGACTGCGATTAGAAAACTTGTATATGACTCTGCAGGACCTCAATGGATGTTTGAATGAACTAATGGCTCAGTCTATAAAGCCTGGCAGTTTTCCGCGAGCCCAACGGTATGGACTGGTTGTTGACAAAGTGCAGGATATATCACAATACCTAAAATGGCAGCAGGATGCACTTCAGGCTATAGTTAACATACTTAAGGAAGATATACAAGTGGTCGTTAACATAAAGAAGAACATCAGCTAAGTTTTGAGAGTTAAGGAAATTGGCTAACCGTCAACCAACTTCCCCAAACAACATTCAATCATTGGTAATTAACCCTATCATTGTTTTGCTTTTAACACCTCCCTTCACCCTTTCAGGGAGGGTATGATGCTACACTGAATTTTTTTGGTTCGTAACCAGCAACACAATGAACTGATGATATTTCACTCTCTCACATTGAATTGATGATAGTCAATAAATTACATTTTAGTCTAGTTCCTTAGTTTTTTTGTTTTTTTTTTGGTTTTCCACATACAATAAGTGCACTCTGCCCATTAGGCAAAGTATTATAATAATTTTGCTAGATATTGATGACACTGACATTTTAACGGAAACTTGAAATAATTGACCTAGAATGTAACAACAATGTTTGTGTTGTCTTACAGGAATAATTTAGTCAAATAAGCACAAACTGTAAACTGCCAGCTTAACCAAGAAAGCCTGCCAGTGATTGGTCAATATAAAATATTCAGAGTGTGAGGGTTAATATCAGAGTCAGTCGATTTTGCTCCAGCATGGAGGACACACCTACAATTTCCTCTCCATTAACATGTGGACAGAAACAACAAGAAAGAAGTGATAATAACAATACTAGTGTTGATGAAGAACCATTACTTTCATCATCCACGTCTTTACCTTTGGGACAAAAAGTTAATGAAGGGTGTGAGAGAGAAGAAGAGGTGATACAAAAAAAGGAATTTGAATTGAAAATTAGCCAAATGTTGGAAAAAGGTGGGCATGGAAGCCGGAAAATTTTCACTCGAGAAAAATTATCACAATACGTTGAGAAAGTCAAAAATGCTAAATTGAAACTGACTACAAAGACATCTCATGAATATGATCTATTGTCTCGATATGATGTCAAAAATCTATTTGGGGATGACGTCCTAGTAACCATCGACGAAACTGAACGAAGAATGAAGCGGGGGACCAAGCGTAAACTGACCAGTGACAATCGTCATTCTACTACGGCTGTAACAACAACAACAACAGCTGATCCTGGCCGGATGTGTCGTCGTTTCATACATCAAGGGCAATTGTATGATACGATTTATGATGCACACAGAGCAGTTTGTCACGGAGGAGAAAAAAGAACTTATTTTGAAGCAAGTAAAACCATCGCTAACGTCCCTCAACAATCGGTGAAACTCTTTATTTCACTCTGCCACATATGCAATTTGAAACGACTTCCTCGACGAAAAAAAGGGGTAATACGGCCCATTGTATCGACCAGTTTTGCGGAGCGAGGACAAATGGACTTAATAAATATGCAAAAAGAAGGTGGATGTGTGTATAAATATATTTTACATTATCAGGATCATTTAACAAAGTTTTCGGTTTTACGAGCTCTTCGCAGTAAACGGGCGATTGAAGTGGTACGCCACTTGCTCGATATATTTGCTCTATTGGGAGCCCCACGAATTTTGCAGAGCGATAACGGCCGTGAATTTGTGGCAGAGGTCATTCAAGAGCTAAAAAACGAAATGTGGCCCAACATGCTCCTCATTAATAGCAAACCTCGTCATCCACAGAGCCAAGGGAGCATTGAACGTGCGAATGGGGATGTAATCAAAATGCTTGGCAGTTGGATGTGTGAAAATCAAACGCGAGATTGGTCAGCTGGACTTCCCTTTGTGCAATTCACCAAAAACACAGCATATTCACGTGGAATTGGCATATCGCCTTACAAGGCAGTTTTTGGTATAGAACCGCCAATAGTTATGAAGATTCGTCTTTCGCCCTCAATATATAGCCAATTGTTCAATAACTGTCACTATGATGACAATGAAGAAGAAGAAGAAGAAGAAGAAGAAGAAGAAGACAAAGAGGATGAAGAAAAAAGAAGCAAAGAAGCAAAGGTAAAATTCCTTAATATTTATTGGTTTTGTTTTCAGTTCAACCTTGGAAAACAAGAGTCCTCAATTAATTTCTGTATACTAAATTTTTTTTTTATATAATTGCAGTATTCCCTGTCATCATCAAGTCCGCTGCTGCGTCAGATTTCTTCACCGTTGCCAGACATGGAAGAAATAATTTTTGATGAGGTTGAGGAGGTTACTGTTACTGTTGCTGCTGGTGCTACAACTGCCTCTACTTCCATATTATCCCTGCCACAAATACCGCCACCTTCATTACCCCCTATATTATCACCACCAACACCATCATCACCTGGTATTGTGCTGTCGCCTAAAGTAATAATAAATAGAAGATTATGTAATTTAGAAGATGGTAAACCTAATGATAATAATAATTCTGAAGTAATTAACGATTCATATAATTTACATATTGAAAATTTAGGAACTATTAGAAGCAAAGTTTATGAGCGTCAGATAACTAATGCCTCAAAAATGTTACAATTGTCATCGGCAAATGTAACACCTGTTAGCCTATATGATACTGTTAATGTGATAATACCTAAAGAAGATAGGGAAAACAAAACAGGAATGCGAACAATCAGTGGAATTATCATCGAAATAGACAATGAAAGAGATTTATATCGTGTAGCTACAAAATTTGGAACGATTAACCAATATCTATCAAGAAACGATTTTGATAAAACAATCGAAAGAATAATGCCAAACGAAATTAATAAGAATCAACAACTTGGGCTTCGTGAGATTGTTCGTAGACAATCAAATTACTTTCTCAGTGATAATAGACACCTGAAACAATTAGTATGCCACTGTAAACTTTTATCTTGTTTAAATCATAGATGTATTTGCAAAAGAAATAATCAGAAATGTACCAAAAAATGCCGGCATAATGAAAATTTATGTAAAAACTCATAGCACCAAAAAGTAAAATGCCGTTTCGCTCGTTTTTTAATATATATGTGGTTGGTTTGTTTAAATGCTCATCAGTAAAGAATTATATTTTGTATTTGGGCTTATTATTTATTACCAGTTCACAAACTGTTATTTTGATTGATTCTGACAGAGTATAGAACACAGGTGAGGAGACTAAAAATAATCTAATGAACTAAGCCTTATTAGGTAAATGGGGTCTTTCTTGCACAGTAGGCCGAGACGTTTGTTCTCTGGCATAGAACATACTTCTCAGCCACTTTGCAAAAAAGACCCCATTTGCCTAATAAGGCAGAGTGATTTTCTTGTTGTGTTAGTTTATTTAAGTTAATTCGTTTTAACTCATATATAAACAAATTAACTTAAACAAACATGAAAGTTGTAGGCCAAGTGCGACGTCCCCTAAAGCCTATAAAAAATTAGAGGTCATTCATACAATTAACTATAGTATTTGGAGGAGCCACTTTGCAATTTCCGAGAACACACCAGATTACATCAGACTTCTGAATTACAAAAACGTTTCCTCTGGGGAATAGCAAATGAGTATATATGACAGGAAGGATTTTGATATTTCGAGTCAGTAACCCAAGACAGACATATGGGCTGAATAAGTATTGGTCATCATTATTTGATATTATATAACCATCAATTAGGTTATGACTGAATCTATCAAATATCTGAGACTCATATATGAGACCAACTGGCTCATAACACTTTACATACTGTGGATACTTATTTATTTGCCCACTCCTCCTGCGAGTACAACTCCATCTTTTCTTTAAGGCTCCCATGACATAAGTTTTTTCGTCCATATTCTGATTACTGGTTCCTAAAGCCATTACGCCTAAGGTTATAGGCTCTTTCAATATTTCAGCCCTTTTATAACCAAATTTGTAAAATATCAGCGAAGGTACACAGAGACCAATGGGAATTTTCTTGCCTTGTAATTTACATTTTATAGTCCTCTTTGCAGTACCTTCCCTTTCAGGGGCCATGGTACCAGGATATAAGAAATTGTTGTAGGGTATTCATAATTTATTATCCTGATACATGTGAAAGGTGCTGCACCTAGGCCAAGTTTCAGCATCTCAGCCTAAATAGAGACGGAGAAAAAAAAACGAAAAAAAAAGGATTTTTCAACCATGTTCAATTGATTTCACAGCCCACAATTGTGAACCAAAATCATTTTACGACACTCAGCTATGACCTTACTATATAATAAAGATTTGCATGTCACATCATTATCCCAGATGTATTTAGTGCAATAATACAGATTTTATAAAAGTTTCCCAAAAACGTATGCAACAAAATGAAGTGTATCATTATTTATAAAATCAATAAATCTACGTAGATAAGAATAATGACATGCATTTATAGAGGCGTAAACTCTACATATAATGTGCAAGTTTCATGTAAATAGAATAATAAATAAAGGCTGTGAAACGAGATCTAGTTGTAAAAGTTGGAGTTGCGTAGCGCGCTCGACAAGTTTACTCAACCTGCGGTCACTCGTGACTGGTGATTTACGCATTGCGGCCAGCTCGTATGGAGAGCTCGCATGCATCTAGCTGTCAATGCTTTTCTCTTGTTCGTTTGGTAAGTCATATTGCAGTACAAATAGCTAAAAATAGCAAAAATAGCATGTTCTGGGAGATATTGTGTGAGCGCGTCAGCATACATCCTCTCTCCATGAGAGACACGCAGTCACTGACTGCACCACCCTCGTGTCAGACCATATGTTGTGTTGCCATATGTGTTAGTTTATATTCATTTTATGCATAACATGTTATTTTCAACGCTATTACGAAAAATAAGACATCTACAACGTAAGATACAATACCCCGCGGCGTACTCACGGCGCGAGGACCAGATTCACAAAAGTTGCAGCGGGAAATTTGACTCTAATTACGTTATTTTTCAAGATATCATTAAACGGTTTGGACCACAGTGTTGCCAGAACGTTGTAGTATTTTTCGTAATTTTTCGTAAATATTCCATTTTTCATCGGATTTTCGGGTACCATGGCCCCTTCATGTAATGTCGTTGAAGAAGCATTACAAAGGTCAGGTATTTTTAACCTCTCGAATATTGAAAGAAATGGAATATTATACTCATCTTCATTAAACCACTCACAGATTTTTCGTTTCCTTTTAATTTCAAAACGGGGATGAATAAATGTCAACCTTAGATCTACTGGATACAATTTACAAACTTTTTGATCTGTTTTAAATGAAGGAAAAATTCCACATCTTTCGGCATCAGTATCCATAGTTTTTATTACTTCTTCATAAAATCTCCCAACAATATCGGAAAAGTTGGGAGGTTCTCCATTGTCGAGGGTACCATTTGCAACTGTGAACTTTGATGTAATTTGTTCTTTCCAGGTAATGTAGTTTTTAGGTAGCAATACTCGTATTGACGGAGACTCAATAAAGTATATCAATACTGGTACATCTTCCGGATGTATTAATTCAGCGATTGCTATGAACCCTCCTTTTTTTGTTTTTTCATTCTTTACAAGTGTATAACCTGAATATTCGATGGGAATGAAGTTTGAAAGTTTATCAACAAGCCAGTCCTTCCCAATGAGGCAATATATTTTAATATCTTTATAATTGTTCAACACGCCTAATGTAGCAGAGGCATATTCTCCACAAATGGCAGCTGATCCTCTTGCTTGACCAATTATGTAGCTGGCAAGTTTCATTTTAGGGGTATGGATTGAAATCATAATTGCAATCTTACCTAATAAAAAATATCTATATCCTTTTATAATGAATAAATATAAAAAAAAAAATCCACTACCTGTTAACAGGTAGAATTAGCTATGTTATCATCAGTGCCAACCAGGCAAAGGACAACACGAGATTGAACAAATGGGAAAAAGTTAATTTAACCCTGAATGCCCCACCTGGACTTAATCGAGCCTTTATTATACTTTTAAAAACATTAAAATCGATCCGGCAGAACATCAAAGCCCCCAAAACATAAACGTATATAATAATAATTAATAATTACTTGCTGTTTTCCGTTTTGGGGATATACGGTTGGTTTGGTTTAATAACACACATCAATAAAGCCAACTATTCAAGGTTCGATTTGCATAATAAACAGGAGCAATATCCTCCCAAAATATATATATATAAAGAAGTGTGCGACCAAGAAAATCAAAGTCATTAATCCTATAAATTAAGGTAATGGATTGGAATCAATTATTATTATTATTATTATTATTGACCGTAAGAAAAATTACTACTGTTTGTTTTGCTCATTCTATATTTCCATGGGCTCCATTATCTATTAAAACTCCATACATGATATTTATAAATGACCCATTCCATCCTACATGGCAAACAAGACATCAACAATCAAAAACAAAATTATTTAAAGAAATAGTAATGATCCCAACTGTTTATAATATTTCATTTTCAATAACATGTGGTGCATGTTATACATACTCTTATTTCTTATATCCAAAATTAACTATAAATGTAGATATAAATGAAGAAACAGAGGGACTCTTATTATACGAAACTTTTCCAGATCCTAATAAATACTATATAGGATGTAAAATATATGAATGTAAAATGACCACGGTTAAGATTAAATTAAATAACCCTTTGGAAACATTAGAGGGAAGAATAATTTGTCATTTGAATCGTGGTATCCAACATACTAAAGAAATTCTACTCTCTAAAGGAATAAGTAGAGTAGAAATACGTAAAGTAGAAAACAACCAGTGTGCACTTCCTATTAACTTAACATTGTTGAATTCTTTCATTTCAAGCCGAACTTTTAGTAAAAATGAAGATATTTGCTATATATATATCCGATAGTAAGTAGTACTAGATCGTTTCTTTTCAAAGAGGAAACACCGTTATTAGTATACCAGATTAACTATACACATCAATCAAATCATGTTGGATTATCTCAAGAATTGTGTTTTAAATTCCAATGGTTGTTTTGGGTTTGGGGCATTTTTTGATACATTAGACATTGATAAAGAAATAGTTTAAGTTTTTGATGGGATGTTGATGTTTATTAACATAAATTTAGTTTAAAGTGGTTCGGGAAGTTCGTATGAAATATACTCTCCTTTTTTTCCTGCCTTTTTTTTTTTTTTTTTTACTTTTAACACATGTAATATAATATAATTGAATAATTAATAAACTTACTGAAATTATAATTATTATTATACTCAAAACAAACAAATATTGATGCATATAGGTAATAGCATGCGAATCAATACTTTTTTTACAATTACCAATACACTGTGCTATATAGAGTGTCCCATTTAAATCTTCTCGAAGAACTTTAAGTATAGGACGAGTCTTATTATTATATGTTGTTATATTGTCAAGAATGCTATCTTGTTCATCCAATATTTTAATATTATTCTCATCGTACACAAATTTGATAACAACAGACGACATCCTATTTAAGGTATCACACTTTTCTGATAATTTATTAACATTATTCACAACCTTTATTTGTGAATGACTGTGATCCAAACATAGTGTCTTTCTTTGACCATCTATTAAAAACTTAACATAGGTATCTGCTAAGGGCGTCAGAATAAGATATTCTTCTTCGTTACCTGAGGAAGTAATTTGTAAATCATATTTCATTGATGATGATAATTTTCTGTATGGCCAGCCTTGAGGGCAACCTAGAAGAATATTGATATGGCTAAATATTACAAATCTTCCTATTAATTTACTTGTTGTGTTTTGATTCAGTCGTCTTTTCATTGGTAATTGAAATTTATTTTATATAAATAGTTGAGAAACTTTCCCAAATTTTAACTCTGCATTTAACCATTTATGTTGTTCTGTATTATTATATCCTAATAATTCATTAAAATTTCTATCGTAATAAATAGATATTATAAAATTGAGGTTATTTCTTACAAACCAAAATTTAATTGAATCTTCAAATATTGTTAATCTTTTTCCATTTTCGTTGACTGCACATTCAGAATATAAATGGGGATTGTGACTAACTATTACTCGTACTGATAACAAAACAAGAAGAAATATCTTTCGTGAAATTGTATTCATTTTTTTAAAAGGTAAGAGTATTATTTCGATGTGTCAGGGTGGTGTTGTGCGTTCTAGTGGTCTCAACGGAGTTCCCCCACCCCCCTGCCTCCATCCGGGAGAGTCCCATCCTGTCAGGGTATAAATATTAAAAGACTCGAGGTTCCACACATATCAGTGTGTCCCTGCTACACCCAACAGTATGGACCATGGGGTCCCTACTATAAATCACCTCTCTAAGGGTTTAGCAAGAGATTTCTCCAGTAAAGTAAAAGGTGAGTTGCAAGTCTTTTCTGTTTTTAAGGTGCCGTGACCCTGGAAGCCATTCCCAGAGATAAAGATATTATTAGCCATAGTCTTTGTAGTCTTTGCGATACAGAATGGTGATGATCATACATACTTCATAGGATCAATTCAAGTGTATAACTGCCGAGTTCCTTGTCCGAAACTCAGGACAGATGTGGTGGCTATAAAATGAAAAATCAGAGCAAAAGATTTTCCTAGCCATAGCTGGTTATTTATTTATTTTTTATTTTTTTTTATAGATCCAGATTCTGAAATTCAGGATACAAGGAAAAAAGCATGTCCTTTTCCGAGTTACTGGAAACTGAAAATATGGAAAAAAAAATGCCGGATGAAGATTTTAATTGGACTCCTACTTACTCACCTCCTCTAATTTCTCTAGATCAATCTTCCTTTCTTGCCTCAACACACCCACCATCTCATTCTCATTCTCCTCCTCCTCCTCCAATTAGTTATCTAAATAAATTTTCCAGTACAATTTCTATGACTTAAAAGTTCCCAATCCCCTCCTCCTTCTCCTCCTTCTTCTCCTTCTCCTCCTCCTCCTCTTCCTCCTCCTCTTCCTCCTCCTCCTTCTCCTCCTCCTTCTCCTCCTCCTTCTCCCCCTCCTTCTCGTCCTTCTCCTCCTCCTTCCCATCCTCCTCCTCCTCCTCCTCCTCCTTCTCCTCCTTATTCTCTAAGACTTAACCCGGCCCAGCCCCTTCAATCACCAAACAAATAATGACTAACAAACACACAACTTAGTTATTTATTTGTTTCATTTCGTTTGTAGATGACAAAAGTTCCTCAACGCCGCCCTCGCCGTCGTCATTTATGTCGACTTATCTTTCTACACAAAAAAAAAAAAATAAGAAAAGAAGATGCCCAGAGATATGGCGAAGCAATTAAGGAACTGGAACCACCTGATAGGCTGTGTATCACTCTACCAACCGTTCTCAGGACTCCTGAAGAAAGGATTTTAAGGAGTAAGCTATGTCAAAATAAATGTAACTTTTTTTTAACCTTTGACCCTTTTGAAACGAAAGATATGCACTTTGAGTTTCAAGCCAAGCAAAGTACTATTACTTTTGCTAATGTAAGGATATATTTGGGATCATCACATGATTTTTTTGAAATTTTCAAAAGAATTTTATATATTATTCCTAATGTTAACTTAGCCAAAATATTTAAGATTATCCCATCCTATGAGGATAAAGAGGTTTTGAACCTCTCTAACAACCTTAAAGCAAATTTTTCAATCGACATATATAAGTGTATTTTTACAAATTTGTATAGGAAATTATTCACACCTGACATTATAAGCCAATTGGTTCATCACATTGGCTACTAGAGCTAGCTGGTGTCTTAAATAATCACTGAATGTTAATATCATCATTTGAAATTTTAGTTTAAGTCTTATTTGATTTAAATATCTCTTGTTTGTTTGTGCTAACTTCTATTATTTTAGGCAGTGTTTTTTTTTATATTATAACTAATGATGATCAGTCAGGAGAGTGGTTTAAGTCAGTTACGAGGTTCACAAGCCTGAAGAGGTTGATGTTTCACATTAATTTAGTTGAAGTTATGCTCCTTGGAATAGCACTGAATAATCATGTCTTTTTTAATAAATATTAAAAAAATGAGTGAATTCCTCGAAAATACTGAAGAAATTGATTTTTATCTACAAATAGATCCGTTATATATTGATAAGACGGAATTTCATATTTTAAAAGTTTGGGATATTATAAATAAACATAAAAATTCAAATGTAACATATAACAATATTCTAAATTTATTCTATAATAATGAATGTGAAATATTTTCCAATGAAATATATTTGAAATTAGTTAATGGTTTTTATATTCCAAAATTTGATATAATACTTAATGTTATTTGAAATTTTAATTAAATTTCATGTTTATAAAAAATGTATATAAATTTATCATATTTGTTATTAATTAATCCCAATATACATGGATATTTCTCTTGTCTTTTTGAATAGCTTCTACTAATAATAATATTACATCTTTCATAAGAAACGAAGAGCTAACTTTTATATCATTTTGCTTAATAATTATTTCGAAAGGTGACCTAAAAATAGTGAGTGTTTTTTTATTCTCACTTTGGTACCAACACTTATTACAATTTCCTCTCTTTACCACAACATTTTGGAGATTAGGTAAATATAATACCCAAGAATTTAACAGCTTTTCAAATTGTTTTACTTCTTATGGTACAGCTATAATTAAGTTCTCTGATTCTTCAATATACTTTATAATATCTGTAAACTTTTGTCTTACTCTCTTTTGGTAATAAGGCTCGTCATCCATTATGTCAAGTTTCAATAATAAATAATAATAGGAGGATTCAGCTTCCAGTCCCTCTTAAAAGACTTATGTATGTACAAAGGATCAGCAATATAAAGAAAATTATAGAATCTTAAAAAAAAATATGAAAATTGGTAACAAGAATTTGAAGAAAATACTGTTGTAGTTGGCCTGGCAGAATTCAGTGTCGTGCGCCGATCATATTTGCACGATAACTTACTTTGTCTTTAAAAAATATTTTACTTCTGACAGAACAGCTATATATATATATCTTAGGTTCTCTGATTCTACAATATCCTTTATATTATCTTGTAAGCTTTTCTCTCTCTCTATTGTTTAGTAATAAGGATCATGTACCAATATGGCGAGTGTTTCATTTATATATCGATGTATTGAGACTTCAATAGAATTTACTAGTATCAATGAAATTAAACAGGGACACTTATCCACTAGAAATAATATTTTTGAAATAATTAATAATAATAATAATAATAATAATAATAATAATAATAATAATAATTTAGGAGGAGGAGGAGGAAATGTAATTAGTCAATATGGCGAGTGTTTCATTTATATATCGATGTATTGAGACTTCAATAGAATTTACTAGTATCAATGAAATTAAACAGGGACACTTATCCACTAGAAATAATATTTTTGAAATAATTAATAATAATAATAATAATAATAATAATAATAATAATAATAATAATAATTTAGGAGGAGGAGGAGGAAATGTAATTAGTCGTCCTAGGTTGGTTTTAAAACGATCGCTGCATCAACCAAAAATTGAACAATTTAAAAAAAAAACAGAGATAATTACACAAAAATGTGCTGAATTATTATGTAAGGAGCCATATAATGAACTCTTAGCAACGAACCAAAAATGGCAATGTAATATTTTTTGTCCTTTTCATGAAGTTCGTGGTAAATCTCGTACACCTTCAGGTAGACTTTATATTCATCGTCATCGTTTTCACTGTTATTCCACAAATTGTAATAAAAATGTTTCAACTGAGAAACTCCTAAATTTTCTCTTAAATAAAAACCAAAAATGATTTCTTCGACATACCAGTATTTTCTTCAAATTCCGGTTATAATTTTCATAATTTTTTTTATATATTTTAATTTTCTTTATATTACTGATCGTTTTTACATTCATAGTTTTTTACGTCAAAGTATTAAAGAGGGACTTGAAGCTGAAGAAATTGCATTTGAAGAAAGACACGAATTTGTTGATCTACAAGGTTGGCTAAATTATAATGAATATGATAATAATAATGACATTAAAATCAATAAATGTAAGGGAATGATTTTAAAAGTAGATAGTTCTCAGTCTCATGACAATCAAATTTGTCAAAAACTTGGGGGCCGTAAATGTGGACGTTATTTAGAAAAGGTCGTAATACCTATATCATCTTCTACTAACAATATAAAATATTATTATGGAGGTGGAATCCTCAAACCAGGATGCACATACTGTCTTTGGAAACAACCAGAAGAAAAATTTTGTGACCCAGTTTGGGGTTTCTCCCAGTATTCATTTGAAGAAGATCGATGGAAGTGTAAATCCTACCTACCAGGTCTTTATAACGCAACTACAAATAGATTAACTGCATGTGAACCAGGAGGAACTTTGGTTAAAATTACCAATGGGCAGGATGAAGTAGTGGACCTTACTCAAATGACCCCCCAAGACTTTTTTATACCATTAAAATAACAAGAAAAATATATATGTTGATGTTCCCCTGGATATATTTCTAATCCAGATATCTCACGTTCAGCCTGTTTCCGCGATCCTTGTCTGGTACATTTACCATCTGGTGTAATTACAGCTCCAGGTTATTCTAATGGTCTATGTGACTGCGGTCCTATGTATACTAACTTACATGACAATAAACATTTTCCGTGTACAGCGTGTCCGGATCCCCATTTTGATGAGGAAAAACAAGAATTATCTATTTGGATGAAGTGTAAGATTGATAAAAATAATATTGAAATACATAAAGGAACATATCCATGTTCAAATTTTGAAGATATTGAACGTGGATGTGCAAAGGTAATTTTAAAGGCAAAATTTGTATCCAAGACTGATTTGATTCATTACGAAAATACCGAAATTTTTTTTAATCGATTTATGAATTCACTCAATATTAAAAACAAAACTAAATAATGTTTGCATGTAACTCAGATGGTAGTATAGAAATCCCATTATCTTATTTAAAAAAATTACACTTTTATCCTCCTGCTTTACCTTTAGGAACAATTGTTCTAACCAACTATCATCATCATAATATTAATAATGTTGATAAGAATGATGATGATGTTACCTTTGAAAATAATAGTGTAGAAGACTTACAATTATTCGTACAATACTTACTCATAAAATTGAAAAGGAAATTTATTATGAAATTGGATTCCCATTCAGTCTGTGATTACTCTCCCAATATAAATAATGTTGCACAGTTCTTAGAAAATGGGAGTGGGAGTGGTAAAATTAACATTTTATTTATTAATATTCCAATTTTCTTTTTCCCTGATATTAAAAAAGATGAGCTATTACATAAACGGATATTACGAGTTGTATCCAACACTCATAAAATTACTCAGCTAGTGGAAGAATATATGTCTTCAAAATACAAATCCTCACAGAAAAAATAATGTTATATGATAACGTTACAACTTGTTTTGAAAATTATGGCATTAAATGTCTCTGTAATACAAATTTTCGAATGGATTATTTTGAACAAATGACTAAACAAAAATTCAAATTTTCCTTTTTTACAGTAGGAAATGTAACCACTTTTCTTGAAAGAATATATGGGAGAGACAATTTAAAACACCCGATATGGTCTTTGTCAGTACACACAACAACACCGGAAGAGTCCGTTATGGTTTTGAGAATCTTAAACGTGAAATTTTGTAATGGATGTAAGAAAGAAATAATAGGAGATGGTATACCTTCGTCTTACCATACTGGATCACTAAAAATTGTTTCAAACAATCCTCCCTCAGTTCAATATTTTGATAATACAGGACGTGAGTTGTTTCAGAGTATAAGCAAAAGTAATAATTTTGTAGCAACAGCTGCCTACTATCTCTATTGTGCATTAAGTGATGATGAGTATCCCTTATGTAATTTATATGGGAAATGTTTTTGTAATGAAAATTACCGATGGAATTATATTTTATCTGTTCTGAAGAAAAGCTTCAAACCTAAGGAGATGTTACAATAAAAAATTGAAGATGCAGTTCATTTTATATATGGAGATAAACCATACTTTTTAAACATAACAAATAAGGAAAATAATCAATATCATATTGTTATATCAAATTTAAAATTTCGATGTTTCAAAGAACGAGGTTCAATGAATATTCTTTATGATCAGGAAAAATGTTGTATTCAAGTACAATTTTTAGATGTTTATGGAAACATTTTACCAACTTCTTGGTTTAAATTATTCGATGAATATTATTATATCCAAATTGGTATTCGCAAAGTTATTACTCCCATAGTGTTATTAGCATTTGTAAGTCATTATTATTATTTTGTATTTAGGGATTTTGAAGTTGGCATGTATTGTTCGTTCTTCAAATGGATTAATGATGAAAATAGTGATAATATAGATTATAATTATGATACAGAGGCAAGTAACGACTACAAAGAATATGGAAGTAGTGATTATGAAAGTAGTGATGAAATATTTGTTTAATAAAAAGAAAATATATATATTTTTTCACTTTTTTTTAATTTTATTTAAAATAAATGTTTATAAAATAAATAAATAATATATAAAATGACTTTGAGTGACTTTTTGTTTGTTTTATTTTTATATAAAATATCGAATTTAACTATAAAGGGGAAAATATTATTTCTGTTTTCTTTAATTTTATCTCAAATTATAAAGTAACTCTGAATATTTTAATCAAAATGTATATTTTGTTTTTATTATTTTAAATATAAATAAAAAATTATACATAAAATTAATAATATTATATATTTAATATCTGTGATAAATAAAATTATGTTAATAAAATTAACAAAACTTAAACATCAAAATTTTTTTATTATATAGAAATGTTTATAAGTTTTATTTTTTAATAAATTTTGGAAAAATATATAAATCCATAAAGAATTAATTGATTTTCTTCATTTTTTTGCCTTAATTAAAAAATAACCAATACAAAATTTGGAGTTATAAATAAAATTTGATGTCTTATTTGGCAAACTATTCAAGATCCGGTTTGCCTAATAAGCCAATGAATGGTCCACCACCGGCTGATGGTCCACCACAGGGTCCTCACTGACCACGGGCTGGTGGTCAACCCCATTTTTTTCCACAAAATATTTTTTATGGATGAGATACCATCTCTAATAAAAAAAAAAAAGAATGATGTGCTGTTACACTGCCCCTAGATATCATTCGGTTCCCAAGAGTTCGACTTAATCAAACCAGAAATGCTGCTCTTCAAATCAAGGGTCTTAAAATGTTGAATGCCGTTCCCAATCATATCAAAGACTGTACCTCTCCCAACTAGTTTAAGAAAAAATGTAAAGTGAGTATAATAAGAGTTTTGGTGAACTTTTGGGATTCCTGTGTCTGTGGGTGTGTGTGTGTGTGTGTGTGTGTGTGTGTGTGTGTGTGTGTGTGTGTGTGTGTGTGTGTGTCTTTGTGTGTGTGTGTGTGTGTCTTTGTGTGTGTGTGTGTTTTTGTGTGTGTGTGTCGTTGTGTGTGTGTGTGTGTGTCGTTGTGTGTGTGTGTGTCGTTGTGTGTGTGTGTGTCTGTGTTTTTGTGTGTGTGTCTTTGTGTGTGTGTGTCGTTGTGTGTGTCTTTGTGTGTGTGTGTCTTTGTGTGTGTGTGTCGTTGTGTGTGTGTGTGTGTCTTTGTGTGTGTGTGTCGTTGTGTGTGTGTGTGTCGTTGTGTGTGTGTGTGTCTTTGTGTGTGTGTGTCTTTGTGTGTGTGTGTGTCTTTGTGTGTGTGTGTCTTTGTGTGTGTCGTTGTGTGTGTCTTTGTGTGTGTGTGTGTGTGTGTGTGTGTGTGTGTCTTTGTGTGTGTGTGTCGTTGTGTGTGTGTCTTTGTGTGTGTGTGTCATTGTGTCTTTGTGTGTGTGTGTGTGTCTTTGTGTGTGTGTCGTTGTGTGTGTGTGTGTCTTTGTGTGTGTTTCGTTGTGTGTGTGTGTGTCTTTGTGTGTGTGTGTGTGTCTTTGTGTGCGTGTGTGTGTGTGTTGTGTGTCTTTGTGTGTGTGTGTCGTTGTGTGTGTGTGTGTGTCGTAGTGTGTGTGTGTGTGTGTGTGTGTGTGTGTGTGTGTGTCTTTGTGTGTGTGTCTTTGTGTGTGTGTCTTTGTGTGTGTGTCGTTGTGTGTGTGTGTGTCTTTGTGTGTGTGTGTGTGTGTGTGTGTGTGTGTGTCTTTGTGTGTGTGTGTGTGTGTCTTTGTGTCGTTGTGTGTGTGTCTTTGTGTCGTTGTGTGTGTGTCTTTGTGTCTTTGTGTGTGTGTCATTGTGTGTGTGTGTGTGTGTCTTTGTGTGTGTGTGTGTCTATGTCTTTTTGTGTGTGTGTGTCTTTGTGTGTGTGTGTCTTTGTGTATGTGTGTGTGTCTTTATGTGTGTGTTTTGGGTGTGTTTTTTTTGTGTTTGAGTGTGAGTTTGTGTGTGTATATGTTTTTGTATAAAAAAAGATGAATGAAAAGGATAAACTTTCAATTAACATACAAATCAAACATATAAATAATGAGAAGTTTAACATTAAAAAAAAACCTGGATTATATTATTTTCCCCTGAGATTTAATCTAACAAGACAATTATTTATAGCTGATAAATTATATTATAATAATAATATCGATGATTCTCATATTACTTTTACTTATCCAAACAATCTTAGCAGAAGTCAATTAATATATCATAAAATTTATGACATGTCAGGACTAACAGCTGATAATAAATTTGTCTGGTATGAAAGATTTTTCACGCAAATTCATAATCAAAATATTGTATATGAAGACGATGATCAGGATTGTTCACTTTCAGTTTATTCTAGAACTCATTCCCCTTTTAAATTAGAAAAAACCAAAATGATACTTTTTATCAACGAGGTTGTGTATTTAATGTTGTTTCTTTTAGATGGGGTAAGAGATATTACCCAAAGTTTAAAACAAAGTTCATTAAGGGAGTATATTATTAATAATTGTATAAATTATCAAAAAGCATTAAAATAAAATAAAAAAACTTTTAAAACTATTGATATGTACATTTGTATTGATGATGTAATTAAATATGATGAGCTTATCATTGGTCATCTTATTAGATATTTTGAAAAAGATAAAAATTGGTCAGAAAGAAAACATATATCATTATCCACTGCATGGCATATGCATTGTGAGTTATTGCAAAAATTTACTATGATTAAAGAAAATAAAAAGATTATATCAATACCAAGACTTGCAAAATTTAATTTACAACTTTTACCCGATTATCAAATAACTAAAGTGATAGCTTATCTTCCACACCAAACCATACATAAAAAAATATGGCACAATCAGTACAAAAATTATTATATTTATAATAATGGTATTATTATTAAAAAGAGGAAGGCGTTGGATGAGATGGAAGAGGGAGGTTTGGAGGATGAAGCGGATCAGGCGTTGGAAGATCAAGTGGATCAAGAGATGGAGGAGGTAGTGGAAGAGATTGATGATGATGGAGAGGAAGAGGAGGAATATATTTGTTCAACATACCATGGTGAACGGCTTCGGGCTGAGAGAATATGATGGAGTCTGGTAGGATGATCGGTGATCATGAGTCTACCACAAAGACACACACACATATTCTGACACACAAAACGCATTCTGACACACACACACACACACACACATACACACACACACATTCTGACACACAAAACGCATTCTCACACAGGAATCACACACACACACACACACACACACACACACATTCTGACACACAAAACGCATTCTCACACAGGAATCACACACACACACACACACACATACACACACACACACACACACACACACACACACACACACACACACACACACACACACACACACACACACACACACACACACACACACACACACACACACACACACACACACACACACACACACACATATTCTGAAACATAAAACGTATTCTCACACAGGAATCACACACACATTCTCACAAACACACACCAAAACACATATACACACACACACACAAAGACACACACACACACACAAAGACACACACACACACACACACACACAAAGACACAAAGACACACACACAAAGACACACACACACACACAAAGACACACACACACACACAAAGACACACACACACACACACACACAAAGACACACACACAAAGACACACACACAAAGACACACAAAGACACACACACACACACACACACAACGACACACACAAAGACACACAAAGACACACACACACACACACACACACAAAGACACACAAAGACACACACACACACACACACACAAAGACACACACACACAAAGACACAAAGACACACACACTAGTGAAAATCCTCTCGTTGGCTCGGCCCACTTCACCCGTGATTGGTGGTCCATCAAGCCAATCACAGCAGACCGGCCGCACAGTTACCACGACTCACATACCAAACACTTAATTGTTTTAAAACAGTAAAATTAACTCTTTTTTAATACTTATTTAAAAAAGAAAGAATAGCTCATGACAGAATTGATGATAAAAGAAATTGACCATGGTCTTCAGCCTTTTATTCACATCACCCAAAGTTTGGTTGATGAAAATAATTTTTTTTTAAATACAAATAAGTATCTGACAGATTTGACAGAAAACATTAAATTGTCAAATCTTCATCACCCAGCCAAATCTTTTATTAATTCTATCAATGAAAACCTAAATTTTAAATCCCAAAATGATTTTATTAAAATTATGAAAAATATTTTGCATGGTGATGTAGAATCCCCTATTCTAAATATTATAGAAAACAAAGCTCTTAAACAACATATGTTAAAAAAATATCCATTTAAACTCTATGAAGAACACATTAACAATGTAAATAAACTTGCCCAAGATCTTGGGTTTGAAAACGAAACTCAATTTCTTGAATATTTAGAAAGTAATCCTTCACCAACTGATTCCAAATTAACTAAAATTTTTAACACTATGACCAAATGGGCTGGTAAACATAAAAGTTTGATATTGAAATCTGCGATATTATTAGGTGTAGGTGTTGCTTTTCTTGAATATTTGAACAAATACAATCGGAAGAACAGTGGTTGTTTTAGATACCATGTTGGAAAAGGACATTCCCTAAAAAAAGAAGTATATTTGACCAGATTTTGTAAATTCCCTATCAATCCGGTTGATTATATTAACTATGACATACTAAATGATAATACTCATCCATTGTTCAATAAAAAAGTCTGGAACTGTCAATTTGATATTCCAAATTCTGCAGAAACCCAAAACATATTAAATTTGGGCTGTAAGGGAATATGTTGTCCCCATAACTACAATTATCTTTCACAATTTGTTCAGGGTTATGAACCTATTTCTAATTTAGAAAATAAAGAAATATTTTATATATATAAATGTGAACAGGGAACAATTTTAAGAAATATTGCCGAAATTTTAGGAGATGGTATTGGTGAAGTGATTCAAGGCATTGGGCAATCTGATATATGGCAGTTTATATTGAAATCAATTAAAAATATTGGCTGGGTTATACTTTTAATTTTATTATTAATAATAATGTTAGGCCCATTGATAATGGTGATCAAATAGCGACATATGAGTGCACTAATGGGTGGTGTGGTGTATGGTGCATTGATGTAATAATATACAATATTTACTCACTGAGCATATTTGCAAAGAAAATGTTTAACTACCATTGCAGCATTCATTAACATATTTCATAAATAATTCTCGAGGTAACCCACCATATTCATATGCAATGTATAAGAAGGATATACCCCAGGGGACCTCTGTTATATGTCCATCAATATTTCGTAAAATTGTCCATGATTTTAAATTTTCTTTTTCCTTTTCTAAAAAGGAAATTTTATATTGAACTTCAACACTGTAATGGGAATAAATTTCTGATGATTGTGGTAGCGGTGGTTGTGGTGGTGGTGGTGGTGGTGGTGGTGGTAGTGGTGGTGGCGGTGGTGGTGGTGGTAATTGATGAACATATCTTGAAGGAAAATCAGAAACGTAACATGAAGAAGGTGGAATTACATAAATTGAATGTGGCACTGAAGTCATATAATAAGGTACAATCATATATTGAGTTGTTTGTAATGGTATTTGTGGAATGGTTGGTTGATAATAATAATCATTTCGATGACACCCATATTCTTCACCACCACCACCACCACCACCACCACCACTATTCCAACTTTCAGCATCACCATTTACTCCAGCTTCCACCATGATTCCTCTCAGTATTCTGGTAAATGAATCCTCAAATTTCTTTATTATATTGATCAATATTAAAAAAATAAATAAATACTCTTAACAATTTCATAATGAAAACTGTTACTGTCTCTGATATTGCAATTGCAACTTACATAGTACATCGTATATCACAACGAAAAACAATGGAGATTCTTCAACAAAGAAATGGAAGTAAGTATTTTAAAAATATTATCATTAAGAATATACCATGGAAAAATATTCCTCCCAATTTCCCCAAAGCTTTCTTAGATGAAAATCCTAACGACTTTGAAGTTAAATTCACAACGCTAGGTTGTAACATGCTAAAATGTTATTATGATGTAAAAACTGCTTGTCAGCCCGGATCTGGATCAGCTATTTTAATAAACGAACGTGAATATGCCTGTAGTGAAGCATGTTATGCTGTTCATAATGAGGTCCTTGAATTTCTTCAAGAAAGATTTGGTAATGATTTAAAATCTATTCTAAACAATACAGAAACAGACAATCATTATTTCTCGAAACCTATTCCCGTTGAAACTTGGTCGATTAATGTCAAGGAATCTAACGAAAATTTTGTGGTGTACAGTTGTCTGCCCTTAAAACATTGGCTCTAAGACCTTCAAGTCGATGGAGTCCTTCTAATGAAAACGATTTACAATCTTATCAAAAGAACCCCATTGCCTATGCCAAGAATACAAATACATATCAACTGAGAAAAGCTGTTGCTGGCTTAATCGATGCTCCACCATTGACATGGAATATTCAGCAACAGAATATAAACTTTAACTCAATCTATTGTAAATTCTTTCATAAATACTATGATAGCCAGTCAGATCAATGCCATAGTCATGTCCACCGCCAGATATTAGGTTTTATATTTGGCAATCAAGTTATCAACCAATTAACCGATGGTGAATTAGTGGACTTACTTAATCCAACATCAGGAATGAGTATGATTCTTATGGATAAATTGAACAAACAAAATTATATGGATGTTGACAGAGGTTATATTGAAACAGTTGTTCCACAGTCAATACTCGAAAAAGAACAATTTGTTGACGAAGCGGATATAGTAGTATCCTCCGAAAATGTATCATTTATTGAACAGTATACTACTACTACTACTAATTTCATAGATGTTATAATAACACGTTTAGAATCTGAGTTTTCCGATTTATTATCGTTAATAAAAGATGAGGCTATTACTATAACCGAAATTGAAGTTACAACTCGAGTGCCTAAGATAATTTCAAGACTGTTAAAATATTTCTCCGAAAACATTCTCCATGATGCTCTTCAAGAATTATTATCTGTAATTATGGTAGAAGCTTCATCTCAACAAATGATTATTCAACTTTTGGCGATGATCATTCGATCATCTATGGTTGAAATGAGCATTCAATTTTCAATACGGCTTTTATCCGTTTTATCTTCGTCTTTATCCCTTGTTTTATCTGTGGGATTAGTGTTGTTACCATTAGAATTATATTTATCAATAGGTAATATTGGTGGGTACAATAATGAAATAACTCATGCTGCATTAGAAAACCTTCGCCATAAAATAATTAATCAATTGTTAGAACAAGATATAAACTTTGGACAATATATTAAATTGGGGCCTCCACAGTCTATAACCACACCATAAATAACACCAGATATGATATATTTATCTGCCATAAATGAAATAATACGCATTTATCCCCAATGTATAAACATAATTGGTATGGATGGAACTACCACAAATTCTTTAGAAGAGAACAAGATGATTTTAAGCCTGCTTAGTCAGTTTGATGTAAACAGCCTTGGTCAAGCAATTACTCACAAGATTAATTCTAAAACCTATGATAGAGATTCTAAAGTGATAGATATGAGTAATTATATCATTAATGAAGCTAAATATAAACATTATCCCATTCAAACTGCAGATTTGGAATTACAAGAAGTAGAAAATTTAATTTCATATTCTAAAAGGGATATATTAATTTTATGTTTAGCTTTGATATTTTTAATTGTCAGTCTGTTCCTCTTTCTCTTCAAGAAGCAACTTTATTCTTTTTTTACACTAGGCATAAGTAATTGTTTTTATATATATTGGTCTCTTTCTACAGCTTGGTTAAATTAAAATCCATAATAAATATTATATGAGTGTGTGTGTGTGTGTATGTGTGTGCATCCGGTGGTATTCTGAGGCCCCAAAAATGACAACTTGGACCATTTTTATATAAAGAGCTTCACACCAACAGAGAGATCAGACAAGACTCAATTCGTCTCGTTGATAGAGCCGGTGCCTGTCTGGGTGTACGTCTTTATGCTGGGTCCAGTCCCATTCCCTTTTTTAATTCTACTAACTCCAAAGGTTTTAATGAGTAAATGTCCTCCATTGTTCAAGGTGAATACATGCTTGTCATATGTGGCAAAGACCTCGATCCCCTTCACATATTAAACATATGGAATGGTATCCGTATGGATAGTTCCCTTCCCAAAATTAGCATGTCATTGTTCACTCTGAACAAAATCGACCCAGATGAGTTTCCCTTAACTCAATCTACCCCAGACCTTTCCCCCCCCAAAAAAAACACCAACATCAAAAAGACATCATCAGATGATAATGATCTTAACCCACCCTTCAAGAAAAGAAAGAAAAATGCCATCAGAAGTAGGTTTGGAATGGTGAACCAAGACGATGAAGATTTATCTGAAGATTCATCTGAAGATTCATCTGAAGATTCCTCCTCGGAATCCTCTGACGAGGGGTTCCTCTCATTGATTAATTAAGTAATGACATTTCCCATAAATATTGGTGTTGGCGTTATGGTGTGTTAACTCAATGGCTCCCTGAAGTCCATTGGGCCAAATATTATATACAGTATCAGATAACATAATACTCGCCGGAGCTTCGAGACCTGAGCTCTTCGTCGCTGGCCACTAGATTGTCCTCAAAGAATAAAAAGGATGTGATAGCTCCTTACTCCCTCAGTCTACCTCGTAGTTCACGCCCAGTGACAACATGTGTTTAAATCCTTGAAGAAATCCATTCAGTATAGTGAGTGAAGTCGTATTCTCGTCGTTCCTTCTTAATGGTTATAGTATTAATTTTTTTTGTTTTTTTTTGTGTGTGTGTGTAATTTTTGTAATTTTTGTGATGAATAATTGTCTAAAATTGAATTTTATGGAATGCCTAGGGATGTAAAAATTACAATGTAAAATTTACCAGCAATGAATATTGTTCCTCAATGATCATAGGGTTCTTTTTTTTTATAGTTTGGATGTTTATAGACTAATTTAATAATGGTCTGATTGTAACAACCTAAAAAAATTTCAGGACCCCAGTACTAAGCGGCTCATCAATCATCTGAACATGGCGCATGTTGGACCTGACACACAGCCCTCTTCCAACCCAGACCAGAAAATCCCACCACAAAGAAACTGTCACTCAGGCAGTTGTCTAGAGGCTGGGTTTGTGCCCCGGGGCAGTGACAATGGACAACCGCAACCATATCAACATAACATTTCTCAGTCCCAACATAGTCAAGGGCACATCAAAGATGTTGCTGGTGGATGCCATGAAGGCATGGACGACGGGGCAATGGGCGAGACGAAGGGACAAAAAGTGTGTGAATGTGGCACTGTGGGGGGGAGGCTCTCGTCTCCTGGCGATGCCCACATCAACACACTCTTGAGTTGTTAGATGAACAATCCCATCAACAGCAACAAAAAATACAGAAACCACATCAAAAAAATAACATTTTGAGGAGTAGGGATGATGAAAGAGATGCAGATTCTGCCCAGACCACTAGTAATGGAAAGAAGGTTCGTTCTCAACGTTTCAGTGACTATTGTGAGGGTCAGTCAGCTCCATCCAACACTCAGGCTAATCCCAAGGTTGTAAGCATTGACTCGTCGTTTTACCAGTCCCTGAAGTTGGCACCCCCCGGTTTAGCCTACTACCCTCCTCTTAACAATGATCATGCAATGACAGCAGATGGAAATGAGGTTGATGATGACGAACACAGATTCATATGTGATATTTGCCAAAAAGTATATAAGCGAAAAGAAGCCTTAACAGAACACCGTCGACTCCATACAGGGGAGAAGCCTTTTGAATGTGACAAGTGTTTCAAGAGGTTCTCTTACAGGGGTTCCCATTCTAGACATAAACAGAAACACTGTCCAGTTTTGCACTGTTTTACTTTCTTCAAGTTCATCCAGGAGTTCTCGTCTAATAACACTTTTAATTTTCCTGCATAACATTTTTATATTTACCCTCTTGCTATCTAAGATAGGGAGTCAGGAAATAATTAAGCTGTCTACTTCAGTGTTTTCAATAATTTTGAGTGCTACCAGTATTGCTACCAACTCGGCTTGCATTGTGGACGCCCAGTTACTAATGAGTGATCCGTCAGTGTATATGGTCGACTCACTAGTTCCATTTCATATGTGTTCTAACAGTGCATCTGACACAATGTTGTTTTTGTTATCACGCAGCAGCTTTAGTCCCATCATAAGATTAATTTCATATATTCTATCTCGTTTAATTCTTTCCGCATGTTGAGAACTTTGGTAGTTATAGGACGCTTCATTTTGTATTTTTTCCAGTCTATTAATACTTTTGCCATTCTGCAGGACCCAAGCTGGTACATGATAGTCTATCAGAGACCTTTATACGCTAAAAACATCATTCTTGCTATTCTAATATTAACACCATATTTCGGGCTGTACCCCACTACAGTTCTGAGAGCCTTGAGTCTGTCTCTACATTGTTGATGTAACTTATTGACTGCAGTTGAGGTACAAGGGACAGAGACTCCAAGGTATTTGAAAGAAGAGACACAGTCTATTGGTATGTCCCATCACTTAACCTATTTTCACTAATTGTAATATTTTTGGTATAAAAATTAGTACTTACAAACTCAAAATATATGCAATAAGTCCTAAATCAGGCTTAATATTATAAGATCAACGAAAAATTTTGTTTTTAATATAAATTATAAAAATCAATGTGTTTTCATAATAATTATCCCATTGGAAACTGGAAACAATTTCAATATTGAAGGGTTGGTTAGGTACTGTCACTAAAAGTATAATAGACTCAAAAGCTACACGAAAAACAACGTAGAAATAAATCACCATCCATAAAATTTATTTCGTGTCATCTCATTGGTGCCTAATCAATCCATCTAGTCAGTCAAAAACATACACAGTGGGTGTAGCTGTCAAGTGAGTAGCTTAATTGTTTGTCAGATTAATTAATTACATAATACAGTATGAAGGATCAGCCTCTTATAATCAGTGAAAATTTTGATGAACTCCTGTCTCAAAGACAATATATAGACGAGGCCGATTTCGGAATTGTATGGCGCATTCCCTGGGGGAAACAATATAAAATTTTGAAGTGGCTGGGGTGTTGTGGGTAGTGTGGGTGTGGCTGGTGGGTGTTGTGGGTAGTGTGGGTGTGGCTGGTGGGTGTTGTGGGTAGTGTGGGTGTGGCTTGTGGGTGTTGTGGGTAGTGTGGGTGTGGCTGGTGGGTGTTGTGGGTAGTGTGGGTGTGGCTGGTGGGTGTTGTGGGTGTGGCTGGTGGGTGTTGTGGGTAGTGTGGGTGTGGCTGGTGGGTGTTGTGGGTAGTGTGGGTGTGGCTGGTGGGTGTTGTGGGTAGTGTGGGTGTGGCCGGTGGGTGTGGCTGGTGGGTGTGGCTGTTGTGTTTAGCTAGTGTATTTAGCTAGCTGTTGGGTGTAGCTAGTGGGTGTAGCTGTTAAGTGTGGCTTGTGTGTGTGTGTGTGGCTGTTGTGTTTAGCTAGTGTATGTAGCTAGCTGTTGGGTGTAGCTAGTGGGTGTAGCTAGTGTGTTTAGCTGTTGGGTGTGGCTTGTGTGTGTGTGTGTGTGGCTGTTGTGTTTTGTAGCTAGCTGTTGGGTGTAGCTAGTGGGTGTAGCTAGTGTGTTCAGCTGTTGGGTGTGGCTTGTGTGTGTGTGTGTGTGTGGCTGTTGTGTTTTGTAGCTAGCTGTTGGGTGTAGCTAGTGTGTGTAGCTGTTGGGTGTGGCTTGTGTGTGTGTGTGTGTGTGGCTGTTGTGTTTTGTAGCTAGCTGTTGGGTATAGCTAGTGGGTGTAGCTAGTGTGTGTAGCTGTTGGGTGTGGCTTGTGTGTGTGTGTGTGGCTGCTGTGTTTAGCTAGTGTATGTAGCTAGCTGTTGGGTGTAGCTAGTGGGTGTAGCTAGTGGGTGTAGCTAGTGTGTGTAGCTGTTGGGTGTGGCTTGTGTGTGTGGTTGGTATGTTTGGGTGGTGGGTGTAGCTAGTGGGTGTGGCTGGTATGTGTGGCTGATGGGTTTAGCTGGTGGGTGTGGCTTGTGTGTGTGGTTGGTATGTGTGGGTGGTGGGTGTGGCTGGTATGTGTGGCTGATGGGTTTAGCTGGTGGGTGCAGCTTGTGAGTGCAGCTTGTGGGTGCAGCTTGTGGGTTTAGCTGGTGTGTGTAGCTTGTCATGCGACCAGTGGGACGAGGGTCACCAATGGTCGGTGGGGGTCAAAAAAAAAAAGTGAGGTATGTTACGGTGCCCTCTCCTATTTCTTTCGTTTGCCGGCTTAAAGAGTCATATCAGCTCTCCCTACTGATTCTCTGAGGTTCAGGGAGTCTAATGATATATGTGGCGACCAGACCGGCTGCCATTTAATGGAAGGAGGTTATATTATAAGTTGTAAATAAAGGAAAATTGGCGCCCTGTTATAAAATGAAACAGTATCCCCTACGGCAGATATGACCTTTTGGAAGGGAGACAAGCCGATCGCGGATTGGCCGACGTAGGTCGCGGGCGACAAATCAGGGCCCGCCATGACGTCACCGAGTGCCCCGGGCGGCGCCAACGTCAGAGTTGTACTGACCGTGGAAGCGACAGGACGCGCCTCGGTCTGCTCTCAAGGATTGGAGGCTCTGCAAGCCTTGTTCAGTGGATTGAGCTGGCCTTCGCTGCCCATCGCAGTTATTGGAGACCCTGCGCTTCTGGGGAGCCAAAGAGGAACCAAGTTCAGTGAGCAGAGAAGTGCCAAACTTGGAAAATAGTCGGCGACGACGCTGGGCGGCGCCGCTGGCTGGACGTAGAGGTCTGGAAGGTGGGGCGAGCAAGCCCAGCTGTGACTGGGATCACATCCACTGAGAATCTTGGAAGGACGACACCGTGCCTAGGACAAGGAGCGACGCCCTGTGGGAGAGGCGAGTGTGGGGAAAAATAGTGATTAGCTCAGCGCCCATCGATGAACCAGGATTGGGGCAGCTGAATCTCAGGGATTGGAACGGCGACGACGCGAAGGCTTCACGACACCGGAGGACCTGTGGAACGTCCCGGATCGTCGAGGATCGACCCAAGGAAGCGTGGGAACCTCACACCATCGAGGGACAGGCGTCGTGAGCCAGGAGTGTAAGGTAGATCATTTTCCCTCCCATTACCCCTTGTATGAGTAGGCTAGTTAGGCCACAATATTTACTTGTGTATGTGGCAGCAAGACTTTATTACTTTAATAGTAGAGTAGGCTGCAAGGCAGCTTGTGTCCAGGACTGTCAGAGAGGACAGTGTGTATGGATGGCAGGACAGTGAAGAAGAGGTGCCGACGTGGTGAAGAGGCCCTCCTGTGAGAGTGTGAGACTCCTGTCTTCCTGCCCAGTAGAAGGAGTGTTGGATGGTCGTGGAAGAAGAGGCTGACGATCCCCAGGCTCATTATCCATATTCCATATTCATGTATTACTTGTGATTGTGTGTGTGCGTTCATGTAATTTGCATCAGTAAATCCACACATTTTATTACTGTGTTTGAGTGTGCCTCCATTTATGATAATTCTCTATGAGCATACATTTCTGGCTACAAACAATATATGATACAACCCACTGAACTGCATTGCTGGGGTGCAGATATAATAACCCAGCTGGCGACCTTGCTAAGAGGAAGATAGAGAAGACAGGCGGGAAAGGAGTTCCTGCAACCTTTTTTGTCTGGCAGGCAAGGCTCAGGGAGGTTATGGTTATAAGGTAAGCCTGAGTCTTCCTTCACTCCCCCACGGGTCTAGGCCGGAACTGTTAACAGCAGTTTCCCCGTGTTTGACTGAAGGGCTTCCAGGGTGAATCAGTGGCACCCCCTTTGTGGTGGAAGCAAAGACCTGCGGAGGTGGGCATCGTTGGTCTTATCTTGTGTGACCAAGGAGACTCCGGTGAATCCCGGGAGTCGGAGGGGCTGAGTATTTGGGCCTTTTGAGCCCCTAGCAGTTAAGTGTTAGCAGAGCCCCGGACCGCCCACCCCCACGTGACAAGAGAACTGGCGACCTTGCCAGGATTCGAACCCCAGTAGCCAAGAACTGGGAACTTCGCCAGGAAGCGTGGATCAAGCTACAGTGTCGACCAAATTTCAAGACAAGTGTTGCCAGGGTACTAATACAGTGTGGCCAGTGAATTCGGTGGTACTGTTACTCGACCGGCTAAGGGACTGAAACGGTGAAATTAGTGCCTACTAACTTGTCTGTGCTGTCGTGTATGCTTGATGATATAGAGATGGAGGAAGCCAAAGTAAAGAAATTTATTGACACAAGGGACGAGAGAATTTTGGAAGAGTGTACCAAGGCCCAGCTCCAACAAGTGGCAAACCACTTTGGGATCAGGTTGAGGACGACTAAGGAAGCGGAGCGAAGGATAGAGATCAAGGCACAGCTCACAGCTCGAGAGGAAGCGACGGGAGAGGAGCCATCTCAAGAGGAGCTGTCCCGAGGAGAGCCGTCGCAAGGTGAACCGTCCCGACTAGGGCCTCCCCAAGCGCCTACCAGTGTGGAGAGAATTCACAGTGAACATGGGAGCAGTGGAAGGTCCAGCTGTAGTAAGAGGAGCCTGCAACTGGAACTAATGAAGATGCAACTGGAAGCCCAGCTGCGACGAGAGGAGAGAGAAGCGCAAATGCAGCGAGAGGAGCGAGAAGCTCGGCTGCAGCGAGAAGAAGGAGAGAGACAACTGCGACTGGAGGAGATAAAGGCAAAGAAAGAAGTCGAATTGCGTCGCGTTGAACGTGGTCTGCCCTCACTACCTGCACGGTGGGATGACCTCAAGGTAAGGGAACGTGACTTACCTACGTTCGAACCACAAGAAGCTGAGGCGTTCTTCGAACACTTTGAACGGATAGCAACTCTGAAGGAGTGGCCGGAAGATGATTGGGCTGCTCTGGTCCAGGGCAGGTTGACTGGTGAGGCCCGGGAAGCCTATAACATGCTGGACCTAGAGGAGTGTACTAGTTATGACGCGATTAAGAATGCGGTTCTCCACTCATTCCGGCTGACTCCGGAGATGTACCGGAAGCGGTTCAGAGAGTGTACAAGAGCGTCGGGAAAGACTTACGCCGAGACCGCCAGGGATATGGAACGGAAATTCCTACGATGGTTGAAGGCGGAGGAAGCGGAGTCGGTGGATGATGTTAAACGACTGATAGTGATGGAGAAGTTCATGTCGGTGCTCCATCCTGAGTTGCGAGTAAGGGTGAGAGAAGCAGGTATTAAGGACCTGAAGGCTGCAGCGGACCGAGCCGACGTGCTGGAGGAGGCACTACATATCAGGAGGGAGGGGCCGCCCAGACACTCGCCTTACCCCAGGTCGGGAGGGAACCTTAGGAGTTCAGGAGGAGCGAGGACGGATGGGGACTCTCCCAAGAGTAGTGTGCCCGATGAAGTAACGTGGTTCAAGAGCTCAAGAGACGCGGGGAGTAAGCCCCAAGCTGTGGGCAGTGGACCTAGCTCAGGAGCAAGTGCTGCAGTCCCGGACACGACGACAGGGAGTCCAAGGAGGACCCAGGGGACGTCTGCAAGTGGTACCGCCAGAGGGACTGGCGAGTGGCCGCCCAGGGGAGGCAGCCGATGCTACAACTGTGGTGTGAGAGGACATTATGCCCGCGAGTGTGAGGAGCACCAAAGGAATGTAGGATTAATGTTGGAAGAGGAGAGAGTGTTTGTTCACACCCCATATTATAGTGGACCCAACGTGAATGGTTGGGAAATGAAGTTGGGTGAACATCCCTTCGTTTTCGGGGCCAACGTGAAGTTTGGAAAGTCAGACCCAGTGGAGGTTGCCGTGCTTCGAGATACGGGTGCTGACATAAGTATGGTGACCAAGAGTATTCTCCCCAAGGAATTTAATGATTCACCTGTGGGAGTGGTGAGGATACGCAGTGTGGGGGAGGAATACAGGTTGCCACTTCACGAAGTACAGCTGATTGCCGACTGCGGAGTCGAGAAAGCTATAGTAGCTGTAGCCCCTAAGTTACCCCTAGAGCATGTACAGATGGTGCTGGGTAATGACCTCGGAGGAGGCAGGATACAACCCGATTGGGCCAGGAGTGCCTATGTTGCAAGCAGCGGTACAACCCTGCCAGGTGAGGTATCGGTCGTTCCAGATGGTCGTGAGGAAGCCGACTTCGCCAGGGAAAACGTCGCCAGAGACGACGACAACGAGGGCGAGAGTGCAGAGAGGTCGTCGGAGGTTGTGGAAAACCCCGACGGGGACCTCCGACTAAGCCTGATGATGCGTGTGGAGGAGTGGCGAGGAGCAGCTGTACAAACGCCTGGGGCGGTGAAGAGGCTGCAGACCGCACTCCCTCCATACAGAAACGTGAATAAAGTAAGCTCAGTGGATGAGCGAACGGCAGTGAGGGGCGGAGTGGAGGAGCCACGACGCAGTGCACCCTATGCCGGCCAGATAAATAGTGGTAGGTGCAAGACGAACCACCGTAGTGAGGTGAGCCACAGGGAGGTAGAAGAGCCCAACCACGAACCGAAGAAGACGTCTGCAGGGAAGAAAATCTCATGGAGGAGTGAAGATGTTCGTCGGGAACGAAGGAGCGAGTGGTATAGGAAAGGCAATACGAAGAAAGCAGGGAATAGGTACACCCAGGGTAGGCGCCAGCCTAACCAGAGGGGCATTGGGCCATCGCAAAAGCCTAGTGTGGAAGAGAGGGAGCTGCTGGATGGAGTACAGGTTACAAGTGCCACTGTGAGGAGACAACGCACCTACGGGAGAAGAGGAACCGAGAAGAGAGAAGATTGGCGAAGAGGAGATCATGGGAGGAAACATGGAGTACCTGTAGGACGCAATGGAAATGCAAGACTATCTCGGAGTGCACGACGCGGTGGAGGCGCTGCATGCACTGAATCTTACAGTGGTAACGAGCCGTGGGAGTACACTCGTAGCCACGGAGAGAGGATTTCTTGTAGGTGTTCAGGGAACACCCATCACACCCGGTACTATGCGAGGTGGAGATACAATGAGGCAAGTGACTGGCAAGGTGGTACGAGCCACGTCACCAACTGGAGGAGTGACACTTCAGGAACGGAGGGAGCAAGAGTATAGATTGCCCTCTTGAGTGCTGCTCTTCCGATATGACTCTTATTTTAAGGGGAGGGGTATGTTACGGTGCCCTCTCCTATTTCTTTCGTTTGCCGGCTTAAAGAGTCATATCAGCTCTCCCTACTGATTCTCTGAGGTTCAGGGAGTCTAATGATATATGTGGCGACCAGACCGGCTGCCATTTAATGGAAGGAGGTTATATTATAAGTTGTAAATAAAGGAAAATTGGCGCCCTGTTATAAAATGAAACAGTATCCCCTACGGCAGATATGACCTTTTGGAAGGGAGACAAGCCGATCGGGGATTGGCCGACGTAGGTCGCGGGCGACAAATCAGGGCCCGCCATGACGTCACCGAGTGCCCCGGGCGGCGCCAACGTCAGAGTTGTACTGACCGTGGAAGCGACAGGACGCGCCTCGGTCTGCTCTCAAGGATTGGAGGCTCTGCAAGCCTTGTTCAGTGGATTGAGCTGGCCTTCGCTGCCCATCGCAGTTATTGGAGACCCTGCGCTTCTGGGGAGCCAAAGAGGAACCAAGTTCAGTGAGCAGAGAAGTGCCAAACTTGGAAAATAGTCGGCGACGACGCTGGGCGGCGCCGCTGGCTGGACGTAGAGGTCTGGAAGGTGGGGCGAGCAAGCCCAGCTGTGACTGGGATCACATCCACTGAGAATCTTGGAAGGACGACACCGTGCCTAGGACAAGGAGCGACGCCCTGTGGGAGAGGCGAGTGTGGGGAAAAATAGTGATTAGCTCAGCGCCCATCGATGAACCAGGATTGGGGCAGCTGAATCTCAGGGATTGGAACGGCGACGACGCGAAGGCTTCACGACACCGGAGGACCTGTGGAACGTCCCGGATCGTCGAGGATCGACCCAAGGAAGCGTGGGAACCTCACACCATCGAGGGACAGGCGTCGTGAGCCAGGAGTGTAAGGTAGATCATTTTCCCTCCCATTACCCCTTGTATGAGTAGGCTAGTTAGGCCACAATATTTACTTGTGTATGTGGCAGCAAGACTTTATTACTTTAATAGTAGAGTAGGCTGCAAGGCAGCTTGTGTCCAGGACTGTCAGAGAGGACAGTGTGTATGGATGGCAGGACAGTGAAGAAGAGGTGCCGACGTGGTGAAGAGGCCCTCCTGTGAGAGTGTGAGACTCCTGTCTTCCTGCCCAGTAGAAGGAGTGTTGGATGGTCGTGGAAGAAGAGGCTGACGATCCCCAGGCTCATTATCCATATTCCATATTCATGTATTACTTGTGATTGTGTGTGTGCGTTCATGTAATTTGCATCAGTAAATCCACACATTTTATTACTGTGTTTGAGTGTGCCTCCATTTATGATAATTCTCTATGAGCATACATTTCTGGCTACAAACAATATATGATACAACCCACTGAACTGCATTGCTGGGGTGCAGATATAATAACCCAGCTGGCGACCTTGCTAAGAGGAAGATAGAGAAGACAGGCGGGAAAGGAGTTCCTGCAACCTTTTTTGTCTGGCAGGCAAGGCTCAGGGAGGTTATGGTTATAAGGTAAGCCTGAGTCTTCCTTCACTCCCCCACGGGTCTAGGCCGGAACTGTTAACAGCAGTTTCCCCGTGTTTGACTGAAGGGCTTCCAGGGTGAATCAGTGGCACCCCCTTTGTGGTGGAAGCAAAGACCTGCGGAGGTGGGCATCGTTGGTCTTATCTTGTGTGACCAAGGAGACTCCGGTGAATCCCGGGAGTCGGAGGGGCTGAGTATTTGGGCCTTTTGAGCCCCTAGCAGTTAAGTGTTAGCAGAGCCCCGGACCGCCCACCCCCACGTGACAGGTACCACTAGAGGCATGTGGAGGCTCATCCATTCTCAGTCTGTATCCTGCTGGGACCCAGTGCATTAAACCTCCACACCCACACCCACCACCCACACCCACATCACATACCACACCCACTACAGCCACACCAACCTATCACACCCACTCCAGCCAACCCAACATCCACACCAGCCAATCACACCCACACTACACTCACACCAATC